>NW_020209989.1:0-41367 GCF_003070985.1 Temnothorax curvispinosus
GACGGAAAAGAAAAACTGAAAGAAAGAAACGTTGAATGGCTCGAGACGCAAATTATATTTCTCGCGTTCGTCTCGCGAATGCGCGTGGCGTCGCAAGAAAAGTCGTCAAAATAAGAGGACACCTCCGAATCTACTCCGAATCTCCGCGGAAGATATACTCGCGGTTCTTCGCGGTCTCTCGTGGAAGAGGAAAAAGAAAACATTCTTCTGAACCCTCCATTCGATTTCGCGGGGGATGCTCGTCGCTCAGACATTACCTGACGGCGGCGGCACGTGATGGTGATGATGGTGATGATGATGATATCCCAGCGCGGGCGGCGGCGGTGGATAGACCGCTCCCCAGATGCAAGACGCGGCCGCCGCGGTCGCCTGCTGCTGCTGATGATGATGGTGATGCTGCTGATGCTGCTGCTGCTGCTGGTGATGCTGTTGCTGCTGCTGCTGTTGCTGCTGCTGCTGTAGTAGCTGTTGCACTTGCGCAATGTCCACGAACTCCTGCAGCTCGCCCTCGGCGGCCTCCGGCCTGGCATCGCGCGCCCGGCCCTCGACGGCGGCGGCGGCAGCGGCAGCGGCGGCGGGCACAACCGCGAACGGATTGCCGTTGTTGTGCTGGAGGTGCTCGAACCCCGCGAGCGGATTCGCGGGCTCGTAATTGCTGCGCCCGGTCGTGTGTTCGCGGCGCATCGCGAGCGCCAGCATCTTTTCAACCTGTCCCGTCGCCGGTCGTCGTCGCGGTGCCGATCCACGTGATCCTCGCGCCCGATCTCGCGCGCGCCGCCGACTCGCGTGCCTTCGTCGACGACGATGCCGTGGAGGACGCGGGTGAACGCACGCACATGTCACGGCGTCGCTAAGACACCCTCTTCAACCCGGGATTACCCAGTCATTCGCCCGTTCCCGCACGGAGTCCAGTTCGCGCCACAGTCAAAATCTCACGAGGACGAACGGATAACACACTTGAACTGAGAGACATTCGGCGATCTTCACGATCGGCGTGGCGAATCCGACGTGGAACACGCGGATCTCACGCTACCCTTCAGCACGAACGACTGCTAACGTCCTTGGAGAGGATGAAACGCCAAAGGACTCGTGAAAGTTTGCGAGTCGATTGCGCTTCTTCAATAGCGTTTCCGACAGTTTTCAAGCTCGTGGAACCGAATATGGTCACGCGGCGGAATTTCGCCGGACATTAAGTTGTTGTCGGGCAATTATCCAATAAATCGGTACTCGGTATCGCTCTCCCTCGAATGGTATCGCTTGGAGCGTGCCGGAAAAGGATGCTCTCGGACGTTGGTTGCGAGCGTGGCCGATAAACGCGACGTACCGGTATACGAGTGCTGGTCGCACTGTATCACCGAAGGATACCGCTCTCTTGCTCTTCCTCCGGGTTCCTCCGGCGCATCGACCTTCCGCTCTCTTTGACACGTTGGCCCCACCTTCGGTTCCTCTTCCTTTTCGCGCGCCTTCGGCAGTCTCGGCTTCTTCCTCTCTTTCGCGAACCCCGTCGCACTGTCCTCACACGCCGGCTCCTATTATCACGCTTAGGCTCACTCGCATCTACGGTCCTCTCGTTGATCCGATGGCCGATGGCCAATGGCGGTGCGCGAGGCGAGGCGAGGAGACCGGGAGACGAAAGGCGAAACCGGGCGAGGCGACGAAGGCGAGACAAGGCGAAGCGTAGAGAAGCGACTAAAGGGGTTCAGCGATGGCCCGCGCTAGACTAATAAAGCGTGGCTCGCGCGCGAAGCTGTCGGGTGCCTGGAGAGCGCGCTCGCACGTTCGCGCGCTCGTGCACTCACGGGCGAAGAGACGCGGAGGAGAGGTATCCGCGCCGTGATCGGAGGCGGTTTGTGATGTCGTTGGCGCGTCGCCGTCGCGCGCTCGCGTTCGATTCCCCGTGAATGCCGCGCCGGGCCGGGCCGGACCGGAACGATGACGAGATTCAAGCGGCGGCGTCACGTGTCGTCGACATCACCCCGTGGGTACTCCCGCTACTGTTGACGGTGATTGTCTACGCCACTCTACGCGAAACAACCCCTCCTTCTCTCTCTCTTTCTCTCGTCTTCCCCGCTCTTCTCCCTGCTCCTCGTCCCTCCCGCCCGCCCTCTCCCCCTCCCGTCTTCGTTAGCTTCCTCTCGCGGGTTCTCTTTCCTCGCCCTTGTCTCGCCCCCGTTTCCTCCACGGGTTCCGGGCCATTCGTCTCTCCCGCGTGGTCTGCAATCTCCATTCATTCCTTTCCCCCGCCACCCTTCGTGCGCAAAGGATGTCTTCTCTCTTCTCTCGCCGTATTTCCCCCGTTCCCCGATCCGAACCCGGTACATCTCGCGGTGTCCTCTCTCCATCCGGCTATCCCTCCCCTTGGTACCGACGACCGGCTCCACGTTCCCTTCCTTGAGGCACGATAGCGTCTCTGTCTCGTCAATCTTTCCTCTTTCTCAGTGCCCCGAACGTTTGAACACCAACGCGTTCATCGTCGGTACCACAACCGACGTTCGCCGGGTGACGTCACCGGCGTGGGCGCACCCCCGTGCAAGAGAAAGAGAGAAAGGAAGAAAGAGATAGAAATAGAAAGAGAGAGAGAGAGAGAGAGAGAGAGAGAAGCTCTTTCTCCCATCTCTCTTTTTAAGCTTATCCTCTTTTCTCTCATCTTTTTCTCTCTTCCTTTATCCCCGCGAATTCCACTCCTCCGGTTTCTGTGATCCGAGTTTATCTCCTTTATCTCTCTCCTTTCTTGCTTTTGCACGCGCGTGCCGGAAGACACCTAATCGATCGGTTACACAACGCAAGGAGTCACGGCAAAACAGTGCCGAGAAAAAAAAGAAACAACAAAAATTTCACGTTCATCAATTTTAGCGACAGTTCGAAACGTGTGGGATTCGGAAGATCCATGGATGGACCGGGATGGAAGGCTTAGAGTCCACGGAATCGTCATTCGACAAAGGATTCAGAGGTCGTCGGCCTCGCAGCTTGAACCTATTTCGTCCTCCGAACGAGAAAGGCCGGTAGCTCTTCAGTTCTCGGAGTTCAGTTCATCCTCAATGAAATGAGCTGGCTACACGACTGAGGATGCAAATTCTTGAATTAACGCGAAGGACAATGATGAAAATGAAGGGGGGGAGCGAGAAACGATCGATCGGCAAACTGAAAAGTCTCGGCAGTAGTAAAAATTGTCAAATATGGTCCCGGTGGAAGTCCGACGACGGTCGACGTCGATGACGACGTCGAAGGCTATACGTCAACGTCAACGTCGACGATGACGACAGCGATACGACGCGATGACGATGGCAACGGACTAGCGACGGAAACAACTACGACAACACGAATCGCCATGGCGGTGGCATAGTCACAGGCGTTGCGCGCCATATCGGGTAAGACTGTTCTACGTGGGCTTAACATCTATCTCGCCGTCTCCCACCCCTGGCCACGCAGTTACCGAGCAAACACACCTTTTTAGCGGCATTTCATTAATATCATAATGGCAATGGGGATCAAGCGAATGAGTCGGCCTGCCCCGGAGGCAGACTTGGAACCAAGAGGCGCTTCTTCGTAGCCAACGCCTCTCGCCGTACGCTAACTGTCTCGCGTCCGAGTGGATCATTTGTCTTCCTCAGTGAAGTACAACTACGCATGTTGTAGACTCCAGTGATTCTCCGCTGGGCAAGAGTCGCTCTCGCGAGGTCGCGAAGCGCGATCCGCCGCGAAGATATCCGTTTCTCAGAGAATATTTTGCGAAAACGGACTTTCGCATTCAACACGCCATTGACCAATTTCCGATTGCGCTGTAATACATATCGTAATGCACAGATGAACAAAGAATTACGAGGATTTAATGTATATAAGGATATACCTTTACAGGCTTTCTTACTTGTGCGTTCTTTTACCTTAAAGACACTCAAGTTTTTTAAATTTTGACGTAAAATTTTCAATGACGTATACTCATTGGAGTCTAATTTGATATAGGAGATTTTAGACGAGAATGAGGACTTGTATAAAAGAACAAAATTTTAAAGGAAACGTTTTCTGAATCCATTCAAGGGTACATAATTTTCCCTCAGGCCTTCAATCAACATTTGAAACTGCTTGCGACTTATAGCGTATGATTTGCAAGCCTCCAAATAATTCATTATATTGTAACCGAACTCGCGGTGCGTAAAACGACGAATTAATTTGCAGAAAAGAAACCTGGAAACCGAGTGCATAATAGTCGATTAGTCGATAGACTATCGCGGACAATTCGACGAGATAACTCGTTTGCGATTACCGAGCTTCTTCAGAACGCCGCTTCTATTCAACTAGTTATAGATAAAGTGCGCGAGTGCGCGCGCGCCTGGCTCTCGAACCACCTCATCCTGACTAATTACGGCGAAGCCACGAGCGACACCGGATTAGCATTCCAGTCGCCTTAGATACGAGAAGTTGCGAATGAACGTTACCTTCGCGTCGCGAGAAAAGAGGGGAGGACGGTTTCTGACTATAGTATATCCGCTCTCTCCTTCTCCATCTTCCTCTCCCTCGCTCTCTCTCTCTGTCTCTCTCTCTGAGAGACATAATTCGAAATTGTCGGCTGGGTCAAAGAGCAGAGCTCGGCTACTTAAGCGAGTTGACTCTGGTGTTCTTCGGGGTCACGTGCCACAGCTTCTTCTTCTCCTGCTGTAATCTCCTACCGTTGCCCTTGTTCCTTCATTACCGTATGAAAGAATTTTGGCTAGCACGATTTAACATTAACGTCGCGGTGTCCGTGCGTACTTTTTACGCTAGTAATTAGTGTGACAACACAAAATTACATGCTTTCTTGCATGGTGATATATAAATTTATATATTTATATACAGATAACGGGCTACTCTCTTTCTCTCTTTCTTTCTTAGTTGCATATTATAAATATAACGACAAAGGTATACAATTGGCATAAAGTTTTAAGATGTCAAAGAAGGATTCAAGATTTGGAGGATAAATAATATTCACCAAACTGAATAAAGAATCTCTGATCAACGTAGATAAAAAATTAAGGAGACAGGAGCGATATTTGAAAATTAAGATCAGATTATCAGATTATCAGAAAAGTGAATGTTTCACGAGATTCTGTATTATCAAAATCGAGAAATTTTTTTATCTCTGGCAAGATCAATTTTTCGTTCCAAGTGTCGATTGGACTACTCACAATCAGTTTCGTGAATAGTTTGCTTTCTCGAATCCTTTTCTTCAATATTCTACGTATGATTTATTTCGCGACACGTAATACCGTCGCAAGTACATCAATGCAGATCGTTCGCGTCGCGCTATTAGTCGCTTAGCGTACGACGTACATTCTCCTACATTCTGTCATATCCTCCGGTCATTTACGACGGCCGGAGAACACGCGGTCTTGGAGGCACAACCGTGCCGATCTGACCTCATCGGATGTGGCTCTGATTTGCTCAATTCGTCCACGACGTTCCTGCGCTCGTGCGCGGCCGCGTATGTACATCTCTCACGGGCGCTTCAATACACGGTCGTCTTGCGCGGAAAAAGAGCCTCTGCGCGATTGCTATCGTCTCTGCCTCATTATTCCATTATGATGGCGTGTGGCGTGTGCCATACCCCATCCGCCTCGCCTTCCCAGTGTTGACCGCTCTCCTCCTCCTCCTCCTCCTCCTCCTCCTCCTCCTCCTTCTCCTTTTTCGTATCCTTACTCTCCTCTCTCTTTCTCTCTTCTCCGATCCTCTTTTCCCCTCCCGTAGTCATCTTCTCCGGCGTTTTCCTCCCCATCCGTTTTCTCCTTCTCATTCATCCGTCGAACCATCTTGGTTCATGTTCCTCCGGCTTCCTTCGTACAGAGCACCGACGGAGAGACACCGCGTACACATCTTCGTGACGATGACGTGCGTGATATTACGCGCCGAGATACGTGGAGCCAACACCAACGAGAGAAGGAGCGAAAGAGCGGAGAGAAAGTGAGATGATGAGAGGACGTTACGAAGAAGAGAGAAAAGAAACGAGCGAGCGACGAGGAGGCGCAAAAGGTGGTATAGTGGGCGGGAGGAGGACAGGGAATGAGGGATGGACGATGCAGGGACGAGGCAGGGCAGAGACTCTCAAATGGTTCGAAACAGGTTCCAGGACCGTTGCTCACTTCGATCCCCTCGGTGGGTGGAGAACGAGTTACAGTACGCGCGCTGGCCGCGGAAGACAGCTGGGTTTTGGTTACAGGCGTGCGTGGCGAGGCTGCGAGATGAGGCGAAGGTGGAGATAAAGCAGGAGAGAAAGAATACCTCTTTCGAGCTACACGCACGGCGCGCGCGAAGTTAACGTTGACATTTTCTCTTATTGAAGATAATTATTGTCAGCAAAACTACTAGGAGTACATGATAAATGATCTAGGTTGACAATGGATTTTCCTTGGTACTCGTAGGAAGCAATATTCGCCCGTTCTAATTGACTGCTAAGATAAATTATGCTACATATTTGGGTTTTGCATAGAAATCGCGTACGTTTTGAAGGAAAAAAATGGCAATTTTTCCAAGAGTTTTAAAAATACATTTATTCATTATTGACTGATAAATTCGAAGCTGTTTTTAATCCTTAATTTTTATTACTTAATTCGATATTTTACGAACTGTTTTATTTCTGAATTTAATTTCATATACACAGGCACCTACATATACTGTGATGTCAAGTATAATTTAGTGTCAACAGAATATGGCTAGATCCTGTATCTGAATATTAAAAAACTCGAAGCTCTCGGAGCTATTTATCGCCTGCAATACATGAGTGAATGTGCGCGCGAGCGCGAGCGCGTTTGAGCACTGTTAGAATGACTGAATCCGCTCCTGCGAGCGATGATATCATTCGTATGTCGAAACGGTAAGCGAGCTGTCTCCTGTCTCATACTCTCTGCTCTCGTGTGCTGCGGTAGAAGATTTTATTCGAGTCCTTTTCCTACGTTCATTAAGTATTCCGCTTCCTGCGCCGCTTATGAAACTGCGTTTGGGATTATCCACACGAATCCATATCAGGACTGAAACAACGATCGTCTAGAAACGTTAGAAAATTGCGCTAACCGTACATATAGTTTATGAAATTTTTTATAATTCTTAATAAATTGCTGCTTGTTATTTTATTATATATGCTGGCTCTTTGCGCCCAAATACACCCAAGTGTCACCTCAACTGCTGATTTTAAACAATTGATATTTTATTGGGAAAGAGCTTCTCGACAAAAGCGTATGCATTAAGCTTCTGATTAATAAACACTATTCAGAAATAATAATGTAGCATAAAAAATAGAATTTTACTAAACTGTCATTGAATTATATGTCGTGAAAATATTTATGCTATATAAATAGTGCGAATGGAAGTATTTAGAAATCTCGTCTGTTTTATTTTATTTCAAATAATTCGACTTACATTAGCAATACCGCATTGTTGGAAACAAGCGCTATCGAAAACGAACTGAAATGAAGTGCCCGTGGCACATCTCTAAGGGGATGTATAATTGCGCGCGACGTTGAAATATCCTAATCACATTGAGAGAAAAAAATACTTGATGTTTGCGACTATAATTGCATAGTAAAGCAATTATGGTTGATGTTCTCATTTTTATAGTTATTGCTAGAATATTGGTAAAAATAATCTTTATTCATAGATTTTTCAATTATGGTCATTTTTATCATATTTATTGTACGACTTACTATACATAAATTACATTATAATGTATAAAACCATTTTATGGTTGAATGAATGTTAAAGCTATAGCAACAATAATGTAGTATTGAACCAGCTATAATTCGCATTGTTAAATTAGTTATTAAAGTGTAGTTAGCATCGAAAATTACTAAAAATTACAGTGGAATTATGGTAAGTGCAACTATTTTTTTCTCTCAGGTCTACACATAGGATGCCGAATAATGTGATTGACAAAGATAAATTTTATCACATAACACGTCCGAACTCTACAGGTTCAGGTGCGATGATCTCGTGAAGTGATTACGTGCACCACATTGCACAAGAGGCTCGCACGGTTGAGCGGCACTGAAGAAGTGGCGAGGCACGCGACAAGGCAGCGTGTCCCACGCGCGTTCGCTTCGAGGAGCTCTCCTCAAATCAAATCACGTAATGTGCATATATATATTATACACATATATCTTTCGGTGAAATCGTTGAATCGTACGTTGAATCTCGCGGAGCGGGAGCGGAAGACTCGCGAGCGTACCATTGGCGAGCCGCAAAAATCCGCCATTAAAATTCGCGAGCCGCGAGTCGGCCGGCTCCTCCCATCGGCGACGTTCGAGATGTGCGCTTCGCGATATTGCTGATATTGCGTACGCGGCGATGTTGACGCCTTATCTTTCGTAAATTACAAATTACTGTTTGTAGCCGAAGAGAATCGCAAAAATAATCGAGCTGGAGGGGTCTCGGTTTTGCACGTTTGTATTTCCATCTCTGTCAGAATTGAACCGTAACTCCTGATTCGAATCTCCATTTGTCGCTGAAGCGATTGCCTAACCAGAGGAAAAAAAATTGGAATAAAGATACAACTCTGAAGACTTTTTCGTCAGCTCTTGATAATAATATTAAGAGACGTGCTATTTTTTAAATTGGAAAACTTTAAACTGAATCAAGCATATCGTAGCGAAAAATCTGCGGCTTGTTTCTTCTTCAGTCTTCTCAAGATTTTACATCGAAAAGTCTCCTAAAAATATCGCTTTTTTAAATAAAATGCCATAAAAACGCTTATATAAATCTTATGATATAGTGTAAAATTTTATCGGTTGAAATATTAAATCTTGTTTTTATGTTAAACAATATTGAGCAATTATGTCGGAAGGATGAGTCACACACCTTCCGTCCGTGTGCCTCGCGAAACTCCGTAACCAATGGGTCTCGAGGAATTCTAAAATTCTGGATCCGAAGGTCGAGTTTTGATCAATTTTTCAGGCGTTCCCATCCGCGGGCTCCGGTTGAGGCTGGCGCCTCTTCGGTGGTATCGCGCGAGACACGCGAAGGAGAGGGCTTAATTCGCCGTGCATTTCCCCTTATTTGGGCTTCCGCGCTCGATCAGACTGCAGGAGGGAGCGCGGCCGACTTGGGAGGGAACGAGAGGGCCGAGCCTCCGAGATGTATGGCGAGGCACTCACTGAGTGATGAATGTATATACGCGTCTCATTCACCTCCTACCCTATTCGGTGACAAGTCGGACCAGCGGGACATCGCGTTAAAATTTTATCACGGAAAGATCCGGCCTTTTTCACTTTCGACGCTCGCTTCTGCGCGAAAATCGCCTCCTTTCCCCGTCCAGCTCGCGATACCTTTTCCCGAGTCGGGTGCGCGAAGGGCTAACACAGATATCGTTTAGCGGACTTACAACGCGAGAAATTGCAGCGTAAAACAAAAACATGAAGCTATTGTAAAATATGAAGCCAATAGTGAATTTGTTGATCACCTTCTGCGACAGCCTTCTGTTGTTTCTAATTGATATTAAAAATCGAGACGTTATATTAAACAAATAAAATTGCCCAGTGGTTAAGACATCGTAAATTTGAAAATAGATTTAGAGATTTATTGAGCATTTTTTACAAGTTTTTATTTGCAATCAAACTGCTCGTCTTCCGATGTTCGCTGTGTACTGTACTGTAAATGTTTTGTGAGCTTGCGATTGACAACGAGGCGGCGTACAACTGTATCAAAATTGATTCGCAGCCCAGCGATCTTAGACTCTATTCACGTATCAAACATATCGCGACTGATATCAAACAGAAGAAATTATTCAATTCAATCTGATGATTCTCGCGTGCTGCGCGACCATTCACGTATCTCTACCGTCCAAACGGTAGTTAAATTGTACATCGTGCGGCTTTAATGTCTCATCTGAATTGGGCACTTTGATGGCACGCAAAAAGATAACTACAGAAAAATTATACAGGAGAGTTGCACTTTTCATTATAATTTTTATATTAATTCTTGCTACTCATTATAAACTTCCCGCTACAGGTTTCTAATAAATCAGTTGAAAGAGAATTATTGTCACCGTCCTCTCTTTTCTTTTCGCTGAATCTTCTTCTTAAAGTGAATAATGTGCATCATGCACTATATAATCTCCGATATACAATATCTAATATCAGTTGTGTCTATCTAACTGCGTCTGATTCTCTTCCTTAGAAGATATCACGAAAGCAATATCACGGCTACGGTATTCATGTGCTCGAGGCAAATTTAATTGATATTCCAGGCCGAGCTGAATCGTCCTACGAGAAAAAAGCTTGACGATCGTAGCAGACTTTCTGACATCAGGAGTCTGGGAACGTACTAAGATACATGATAACCATCTTCAGCTTTATGACTATTATACACAGACAATGCTTATATTAATAATAATATAAATTGATAACGTCAATGATATAAATGAATAAAAAAACAAGGAAGAAACATGATAAGTAGAGAAAGGAAAATACAGCCGATTTGAAAAGTACAAAGAAACCAAAGCAGCAGTAAAATAAATCTGTAAATATTATGGATCGTTAATAATTTGACAAACTAAATATATTTGGAGAAAACGTTAGACAATGTAAGTATTTACTAAAACGTTGCTAAATTCGTGCCGATATTTACAATATTCGCAAGAGAATGTTCGCAATGACTAACAGTAACAGTAAACTACAAAAAGATGATGCAATAGAGATTATCTATTTACGAGAGCGAGAAAGAAGTTAATTTTCTGACAGTCATGTAAGTGTCGTAAATACCATTATCATGATTGCTACAAATATACACAGAGACACAGGCAGAGAAGAGACAAAAACATATCGAAGAGTGACATAATGTAGTACGTATACGTGGTGTACATTAGTATTGGTTCGATAAAACACCGAATAAACGATTCTCCGTGCCCTAATGCGATTCCGTTCTGGCTATTATGTGCTCCACCACTTGGAACTCCCCGGATCGTTGCTCTTTATCGCGTCAGGGCGCAACGAGTTCTCCTTTTTTAGGAACAACACAACGGTGCCCGTCGCGTTCGTCGTTCCCGATCGAAATCGTAATCTACCGCGCGCCTCGCGCACATGGAAAAACGATCTCGCGTAAGTACGAGAAAGCGAGAAACGGTGGGAACGAGAAACCGGGGAAGAGAAGATGACATTGCCCGTAATTTATCCTGGATCTTATTTCACGCGGGACCACGTGCGACTATAATTGAGAGAGAAAGAGTTAGATACACACTACGCGATTATCTTGATATAAATCCCGAATTTGGTGATAAGAACATTTTATTAGCTAGCAAGTTTTTTTTACAAACATTATAATGTAACATTGAGACAACTGATTACCAAATAATTTTATTTAACTTCGCTTATATATGTATTCTACACAAACGTGCCTTATTCTGCAAAATACGTTTTCGGCTTACGACGCAATTCCGATCGGCTCGAACGCATTTAAAATCGGTTTTCATGGATTCTTATTTCATTTCGAACGTATCTTCATCCCCGAATAAATGTACTGGAAAAAAATTTATAAATACACCCGTGCAGGGTGTAACGTAATATATGAGACCTTCGGGAATAAATTCAGCATTTAAAGATAATAAACATAAGTTCATACAAATGTATGCGATTTCTCTTCGTTTCAGAGTTACAATCATTTTATTTCTCGCCCGCACTTTTTTCCATAAAAATTCATAAAATATGACCAAAACAACCATCTTATATTTTGAAGTATAAGGACAATAACAGGTTATTGTCATTCATCTTTTTATATTTTCGTTACACGTTAGATGTGTTATCTGCTGGAAACCTTGTTCGATTCATTGAATAGAGTGAATCTTGTCGATGGATTTTTTGTAATCAATAGATTTAAAGTAACAGAAACAAGACGAAGCGAGTACAAGTTGATATAAATTTATTCTACTTTTTTTTAAGTGCCGAGCCCATCGCTGAAGTGAACCCTACGTATTATGTTACATCCTGTGATGAAAAATTCTTACGGTAAAAGACTAAAAGTTCTTAAGCGATCACTCGTTATACATACATGTTTTCAACACATTTTCAATTAAACGGGACAAATGCTAAATGCTTTCTTGCTTTCTTAACTATGATCTTAGCGAGTTCAGATTCCGATGCTACAGATGCGAAGTGTCGTTCGTATCCGTGAAATATTAAAAATCCAGGCTCATCGGCATAACAACGGCTGCGCGATCTCTACGGAAATGAAAAACTCCGAAAACGGAACGGGAGAGACACGGGGAGTCGGGGAGACAGAAAAATATAGAGTGAGAGGAAGGATGGCGGGAGGAGGAGGAGGAGGAATGAGGAGGGGAAGGGAGAGGGGAGAGAGGACAAGAGGAGAAAAAGGGAGAAAGAGAGAAGGCATCTAAATGTTGGTCCAGGCGCGTGGGACGTTGATTGCGGTTAGGCTCGTGCCTACTCCCTCTTCTTACTCCAGAGGCCTTCTCTCCACCCCGCCTCGCACCGTCGGCGTCGCGCCGCGTCTTACTCTCTCCTTTTTCGCTCCTCTCTCCTTTGAGAGAGACTCTGAATACCGGTCCGGTCTGTCGTACGCTTGTGGTGTGTATAAGTCGCCTCGCTAAAGGATACACACGCACGTGCGTGCACGGAACGGGCTCACGTATATACGTGTACCGGGGGCCCCGGTCGGTCGGCCGGTCGGCTGGCCGGCCGGTCGGTCGCGGAGAAGGTATATACGCTTACACACGAAGGCGACTTCTCTCCTCTCTCTGTGCGCGTGAGAGAGTGCCGGTTAATGCACGTACATCTCTCGCCGCGTATACATAGATTTGGATGGTGCATGGACCAGTCCTGACACGCGAACGCGCGCCGCGAGCCGCGCGCGCCCGTGCCCGTGCCCGTCTCGGACACAATGCTAGAGAGATCCGTGCCACACCTCTTTTCTTCCCTCTTCTTTTCCATCCCATGTGGAGTCCTCGGCGCGCCCTTGCGTCGGATATCTCCTCCTATATTCTCGCTATCTCGATACTTTTCACGATCTTCTTCTTTCCTTCGTTACCTCAGCCCCCCGCGCGCGTCCTCTCTCGTCCTCTTCTTTTTTTTTCTTCCTCTTTTTACATGGGCAACGATTCTCCCCCTCGGATCTTCCCTTCTCCCCTTTCACGGCGTGCGCCCGATATCGCCTCGATGCGTTGCCGATAGTACTTTATCGCGTATATTTATGCGTTTCTGTCACTTTTGCTTCTGACGTGTATCAACGTTTGCCTTCTCGATAAAATCTCCGCGGTGATTTGCGAGCGTACTAATTTTATCGCGCGAGAAAAGCAAGCTCTAAAGGCACTCGTAACAGTCATAACGCGGTAATTTTGATCAGAAACCAAGATAAGTTATGCACGTGATAATTATCATTAAGGTGAAGTTTCAGAAATTTACGACTTTAAAACTATATATCCTGAAAATCTCTTTGAGACATCCTCGAGCGTAAAATTTGAAATTGAATTCTCGTGCAAATCGTTACGCGATTAAGGGTGATTTTTAAGCACGTTATGAGACATATTACTGCAATCGCTTCTGAAAACTAGCTAGCGCGTGGTTAAACTTGTTGGGTCGCAAAGCGTTTAGTGAAAATTGTCGGTTCTTGCATGTTTGCCGGTATGCATTAGCTGTGTCTGTCGTGACTGCGGTGTATAATAATATCTTAAAAAAAAAGAAAAGAAAAAAACGATGTACCGAGTCGAGTTCTTGTCGCTTGTGCGCGTGAAACGCGGCGTGCACGTATCATTCGTGACCAGACAGAGCAGGAGAACCTTCAATCATCAATTTATGAATGAACGGTTAAGTTCCTTTCGGTGAAAGTCTAAGGCGCACACATCGAGAGGCCTGAGAGTGAAGAAAAAAGGAATCGTTTAAACAGGGTGGGGACTGCGGTTAGATACCGATGAGCGAAGCATAGCTCGTGAAAAATTGAAGCTGTGTAATATGAGACTTATATAAGATAATTTGTTTATCAATTACATAGCAAAGAGCTCGCGATGTTCAATGAGAGAGACAAACATAATATAATCTCATCGTGATATAACAATGTTATCGTATTAGAAAAGCTCTTACAGTCGTCGGAAATGCCTTAACGCGTGAAATTACATTTGGAGCGTAATCTAAAACGCAAATTCGATCCGTAAATGTTCAACATGTGTGGCAAAAGATTAAATATAAGTAAAGCTTGAAAAATTAATAATTTATTAAATTAACTAATAAAAATATTATAATTAACTAATAAAAAACTTTTCAACAGTTACAGACCCGCACAATTACGCTTCAAATCTGCGTAGCTTCATATGATAGGCATTGGTTTTAACACGTGAGATATGTATTTCTGAATTATTTTTTATTATTCTATATGCATTAGACATTGCTAATTGAATAATTAAAATTAAATAATTTAGGAAGCTTGGATTTTTGTAAATGTTTTTGAAACTGTGTAGTCAGCAATTATTATGCTACAGCTTGTCAACACAGTCACTGATATCTAGCTACTTGGCTTATGATACAGTTATGGCTCATACTGAGAGATGGCAGGAGTTACTTAGCGAAATGGAGCGAGTAGTCCAAATTTACAATCTTACATGTATGTTCTTTCGCTTCTTCTATTATCTCTTTTATTATTTATTTATTATTATTATGCTTTCTCTGCCAATAATCATACATTACACATGTTGAATATACATGTGTTGAATACACTTCTTAAAAGTTACTGAATTGTTAAAACTCACAGAAATAAATGTATTGTAAGCTACTATTATAAAATTAGAATGATGAATTAAAGAATTAAAGAAATGAGGTGTATATCGTCCAATACGAAAACAGTTTAATTATAGAAACATGAATTATAAAATTTCTTTATGCGTCATATTAAAAGTATAATATAAATGTAACTTTCATTTCACTCTTTACTCGAGTTTCCTTTAACCAAAATGAAAGTGTCAAGTGTCAACATAACAAAGGCGCGATTCTCCGTCTATCTTTATTTAGATTTAATAAAAAAACGAGCTAATTTTTATTTTAAAGCCTGTTACTTCTATAATTAATGAAAACAGGATCTATTTATGTTGTAAATAAGATACTAAACGCAAAAGGATAAACACGCGAGCGATGTAATAAAAAATGCGCTATAAAAAGGAAACTATTGAAGATAGCGATCAGCCCATAAATAGTGCGTGGAGTTCCTGTTTCAAGCTAGGCGTCTATTTAGAACTAAAGAATTCTCGCGACCATATTTCTTCATATTTCTTTATTATTAAATCCAAGGGATTCAAAGTTCCCTGGCTGTTTTGTTGCAACTTCTATAGGTAAAAGATACATCGCTATAATTTTGTTGATCCACAAAAGAAAACGGGGCTGCTTTTTCACGCCCCTATATCTATACATCTCTTTTGTAAGGAGACGCTACTTTTACAATCGCAAAAATAAATAAACGTAAAACTAGATGCTTTAACTTTAATTTTGAGTAAAACGCGAGAGACGCGCAAACAACTTACGCGCGCGCGTAATTCCTGTTTTCTGAGGTTACTGGGTGAGTCACTCTGTATACGTTTGACTACTTTGGCTCAGTAAAGCGAAGTAAAGGCAGTCCCCATTATGATATCAATTAATTACGCGGTTTCTGCGTGATGAGACCATCCGGTTTGGTAAGGTAAGTCTTGCGCGCACCAACGCGAATACCGTGTTCCCGATGGCGTTACCACCATCGGAACGACACGGGAATGCGAAGAATTCGAGTAACGGGTTACCGTGATACGCCGCGTCGCGTCGGCCGATGATCTCCTTAGCTCTTATCGATCTTCATCCCTCTAGTCCCGCATGACAATAACGTCGATTTAGGTTTACGCTCGCGCTACACCCTTTTAGAATAACTTAAAAAATCTCTTTCTGAAAAACATATATATGTAATCGTAATGCGTTTACAGATGAATTGTACAAATGGAACTCCCTATCGAGAAAGTATTGCCACTATATTACTTTAATTTATTCTCTTCAGATCATAAACTTGGGTTTAACAACGATCATGTATTACTGTGTGTAGATTCTTTCTTAAAAAGAAGCTCGCCTTTTTCCCCAATTTTTGATAATAATCATGTCAATGTTCTCATTACCACACATTCTTCGCTTCAATGAGCGTCTTCCGGCCCATCAAATGCAAAAGTGCGGACGCAGCAGGGAACCACATTTCGGAACTGACTTCTTCCAGGCAGAAAAATAATAATACAAGAATCTATTGTAACACAATTGCATTGTGTACAATTAATCGCCTTGAATGAACATTTTAATGGATGTAATATTTATCTCTATCCCCAAAAACTTATTTCTGAATAATTTGTTTTCGAAATTATTTTGATGTAACGTAATATGTTTCTCGCTGGTATAACCGACACCGTTTTCGGACGCGTTGATGATTTAACAAATCTCATTGAGAATTCAACCAAGTCCTCCGAGATAATGAGAGACCACGCGGAAGGAAGATGCGCCGGGCGAGACGGAGAGAGAAAAGGGGGACTCATACACTCTCGCGGATACGCGCGTGTCCTGGATCAAGGATGCAAATATGGCATAGTATCCTGCGCTGTGTGTCTCGCTCGCGTTTGGATATATACCTCTACCTAGACAGTAATATTGGTAGGTAATTCAAGCGAGGTAGGTTGAGCCGCACCCTGTTCCTCAAGCATCCACCGAAAGACCTCCGTCGTGGACACTCGTGGCGTGGCTGCGTGTGCGTGCGGCACTCGCGCGCGCGCGCGCGTACGCATTGCACACACGCATTGCACACGCATATACACGCACGAGTATCTCCGGATACTCCTTATAACGTCTCGTACGGGAATGGTACTAACGTGCATGCATACACTCTGGACCCGCGAACGAGCTCGACGAGGGTCTGAGATGCGAGGTGAACGTCCCCCACAATATCTAAAATCTGTGCGCCCGCGTGAGCGCGCGAGCGCACGCGAGCGCGCGTGAACGCGTGCGTGCGTGCGTGCATCATCGCTTCGTACAGTCGTGCTCCATCTCACGTGAAACTTGACGGTGTGCCGACTTGTGGTCGTACGCGCTCTCCGTGCGTGGACCCACATAAACGGCCGCGTGTGTTGGTGCAGCGAGAGCGCACGGTTTGTCTCTACCTCTCTTTCTCTCGCGCTCCTCTCCTTTCTCTCCTCATCGTGTCCACGGCCATAGGTGGTAGAACGAGCCTGTCCAGTTTTCCCATGGGAACAATACCCCACGGGATATATAATAACAATGGTCACGAGCGTGGGAGACGGGTCGATCTTTATTTACCCGTTCGTTTTTCGTTTTCTTCCACGTTCCATCGCTGGTCCTTTTTGTCTCACTGTCCTCCCTCTTCTTCGCTCTCTTTCTCTCTCTCTTCCCTTGTTTTTCTTCATTCCTTCTTACGCACCGTTTCTCTACTTATTTCTTGTTTCTCGCCTCCTCTCTCTCTCCCCCTCCCGTCCTTCCACTCTTACTCGCACTCGTGATTCTCGTCTCCGCGCGCGAAATTATGATTCCACGCTTTTTAGATTCACGCGGATCTTCATAATTTTCTCTCTCTCCGCTATCCTTCCTCGCTCTTCATGAATCTCTTTCTCTTTAGCACTCCCTTTGAGGAGGTAGGGCACGTGAATGTGGGAGGGATGGTTTCCGGTCGCCCACGTGCCCCCGTGACGACCACTTCGTCGAGGTATCGGGAAATCGAGTAAAACGCACTCTCGCGAATATCTCTCGCAAAAAGTTACTGATATATACGCGATTAAGCCATTAGAATATTAGCAGAGAGAGAGAGTTTACTCGATCCCGATAACGTTAGATCAAGGAAGTTTGACCGTACAATCGCTTAGTTCGCCAACGATATAATTTATTAACATCCCTAAACTCAAAAAATATATATTTCATTTTCTGTTAGTCGTGAATCTACCTTTTCCTGTACAAAAATCAATTTTCGGATTTAAGAACCTTTTCACTTAATTCTGACTCCCGAGCGGCAAAGGTATGAAGCGAGACGAAGCGGAAGAGGCTCCTTTGAGGAACGCGCGTGAAAAGTACACAGTCGTAAAGTTATGTTATGAAATTAAATATTTTGTCTGCATTCGTGCGTGCAACCAGGTAAATTTGCTTTCTTGAATTAGACAAATTTCAGCGCGCGCGCGCGGAGATACGCAAATATTAGACCCCCATCGCGCCCCACTACGGTAGCGGGTTGTTGCGCCAGACTTTACCGCTCCTAAGCTCTATCTATACACCTGAATCGAGAGGATTTTCACAACGATCGCCGGCCCCGCGAGATGAGAGAAAAGGAGAGAGAGAGAGAGAGAGGAGAGAGAAGGAGAGAGCCCCGACTAGATTGTCGCGTGGGCGACCGGAAACCGTACCTTCCTACCGTCTTTGGTCGTCACTCGACGGCTCTCCGCTCGAGGGAGGGGAAGTGAAGAGAAGGAGAAGGCAGACCGGTCAAGAACTCGCCATATTCTTCGACGTTCTTCTGCCGATACATCGGCCGTACGCACGGGCGGATCTCCGCGGGGCCAAACGCGCGCCGAGAATACAACGTACGAAAAATCCTTGGGGGTGGAGTGGGGTGGGGAGGGAACATTCTTCATTTTATTATTATTTTTTAATAATACGAGATATGATTATGGCAAAGGTTGCGGCGCGTTGTTCCAAAATACGATCGCGTATCGCTTGGGCCGTGTATAAATAAATATTGGCGCGCGCATCGTTTCTGATCATTTTCAAATTTTCGAACCCCTTCCGCCCGCCCCGGCTACCGGCGACGCGGCGCGACGGATCGAGAGGCGGATTGAGAAACGAGCCGGGATTAACGGGCCGGCCGCGCAGATCGGCGGAACCAATGATATGACGAAAGAAGCGAAGGATATCGCGCTTATCCTCAAATGGTAGAGAGGTGATGACCTCGATCCTACGTTCGCGCGCGTTGCGAACGCGCTGCGCGGCGCGACGTCGCGCCACATGCATATCGTTCCCCGTTCCTCTCCCCCCCCCCCCCCCCCCCCCCCCGCTTCGTGTTTCCCGTTCCTCTGCGCCGCGTTACCGCCTGTTTTCTGCTCCGGCCCGATCTGACTGAACGCGCTCTCGACCGGCCTGCCCACACAGCACACGCGCCCGCCGCGCGCGCCTGCCCTTCTGTCAATTATATTTACTATTTCATTCATACGCCGCCGACTCTTGGTTCACGGGCCGTGCCCATTCACTAGAACAACCGCTCGCGCGCGCACGCGCGGCAAAACTCGCTAGGGACGGGGCCGCGATTTATCTGATAATCTCTTTCCCCTCTTTCTCCGCGTGAAAACTCGTTTTCTTTCGGTAATAATCTCCTTTCATCGTTGACGGTTTCTTTAATTTCAAGGCGACGTACATATTTTCGATAATTTTAAGTTATATATTTAATCTTATGCGCGATTCTTATGTGCGACTTTATTTTGAAATCGTCTAAAGTGGGCTTAGCTTCAAATTGAAATTTTATTATATATAAAGGATTTCGTTATTTACTTAGGTCTCCTCTTTTCTCTCTCGATTATTTATGACTCGAAAACTAATGTCATAATATTCTTACTTAAAAAAAATCGATTTAGATGTATCGAAGATTATACGATTAAAATTATGGTCATAAATTGTAAGACATTTCTAAGTTACATGATTCTCATATATGGGATAAACTTGCAGATATATTGTAACGCAAAAGTCTATGAAAAAAATTATGAAAATTGCGATTTTTTTTTTATTTAAAATAATTTATAATAATTAATAATTCTTAAGTTATTTATTTATTTCTGCATGTTGTGTATAAAAGTCGATGGCGTAAAAAAAATGTAGCCAAACTACCTGTCACAGTTTCAAACTGTTTTTATTCGAGATAGATGTTTTATTTATTTATTTTGCATTAGCACTCTTAAAATCCTCCATAAAATTCTGAAAAGTGATATTTCTTCCAAGTTTCGGGAGACACATATAATTAAGAAAAATAAGAAATAACTAAACATAATAATTAAAGTTACAATTTGTTTGTTTTGATGAAAATAAAGGTAAAGAAGAAATTATTAAAACGTTGGAATTCCGTCAACAAGATGGCGTAACCTTCCAAGGAAGGAGTTTGCTAGGGGAAAAGTAGTAATATCTAAAATATTTTGAAAACATATTATCTATTGGATATCAAAGTAATGAATTGGATATTGGGCGCAGTATTAATTCGCTATCGAAAGGGATCGATCGTGCCTTCGTGCCTTGTCGTGAAGCTAAAGAAACTTAATTATAGGGCCACGGCATATTAAAGAAAATTAAACAGGAAGACTTTATGTCAATTTCTATCAATACAGGTTAATTGTAAGCTTAGTTTAACTTACTTTCTATTTTTTTTTAGTTCGAGAGTTAGAAAAAATAAAAAGTAAGTTAACCCGAGATTAAAATTAATCTAATGTGATAAAAATGGACAAGCGGTGAATCGACCAATCATAATCGAAAATTCTCGAGAACGCAAGGCTGCCATTCTGAAACTCCTGGCTATGTGATTGGTCTACTTAAAGTTTTTCTACGTGTGTTACGGCCCTTATTGCATGAATACTCTGGTGAAAACATTTTTCAGATTTTTTCAGAAATTTTGTAAAGAATTGGGATTTATGAAAAATTCTGAAAAAATATATAAAGTTTCTCAGATACTATCAGAAATAATTGGATGAAGATTTTCGGTATCCGTATATATGAAAATTCCTGATAAAAATTGCAATTAATTTTCTCATATTCATATTCAGATTTTTACAAAGATATATTGGCGAAAAATATTTTATTCTTGTTTTGTCCGAGTTTTTCTTAAAAACGTTCCAATTTGTATAAAACATCTGAAAAATTCTGAGCATTCTGAGAAAATCTGAAAATTTTTGTAGAAATTCTGATTAATAATAAAATTCTGATATTTTTCCACCAGAGTATACAGCTGCAGATGATCCTAGGGACATTCTCTGTAACTGCTTCTCACTATAATTAGTGATGGAGACATCCGCCTTGAATCTGGTGAGTCTTGTTTTCCTCACCTAATATATTTTTGTATTGTTTGTATAATATAATTTTATATTACATCTACATGCCAGTTATTCCACGAGTTGAGTAAAAAATAATAATGATTATTTAAATCTCTTAGGAGAGTCGTCGATACACTGTATTTTGTAGAGCTAGAAATGAATTAGACACAACAAAAACACTTTAATATACAGCTGTTATTTTATTAAATAAACAGCGAGGATTAAGAAACTTATTCCTACGTATCTTATTTATTATGAGTCATTCAATTAATGAGATCGATGCTCTCATTCTAAGGCACATGAAAAGCAGAGGAGAGCAGAAGCGCTGTTGCGAGAGGGAAAGTTTGAGGAAGCAGCCAAGTGTCACGAGATTGTGGCTGATCTTCTAACAGAGGCTCATGCACAACTTGAGTCCAGTCTCATTCATGTACGTGCGTCCACTTTATCTCCTCAAAACACATCGAAATTTTTGACACCGACTCACTCGCTCGTCACGTTGGAATCCCTCAATCTACAACGAGACTATCACAAGAGACAGGCAGCTGTTGTCAGGTATGTTACGTGCGTATAATATTTCTAAGTTGCAAATTAGCTGCCTTGCATTACAAACGTTTACATATATGACTTTCCATTATTGTGAGAAATTTTATTTGTTGTTAGAATGAAACAAGCGCAATACGAAGAATACAAGACAACATTAGAGAATCATCAGAAAGATCTTCTCAACAAGCATGCAGCGAGATACAGCGAGAGAGATAATGCGGACCTAAGAATTGACAAGTTCGATGGTTCTTTACGTCAAGCTATATACAAAACTATCGATGAGCAAGACAGTCTTCTGACTTTGATAGATATCAAGCTACCACCTAGTGCTGAAGAGAAAAGTTTCAAACATCCAAAAGACACAGGTACCGTTATAGAAGAGCTCAAAACTGTTAATAGCCAATTGCGATCGCTTGTAGGGAGCTTACTCAGTCAGCTAGAGGCAAAGGAGGAAGAAGTGCGTCAACTGACAGAGCGTCTCTATGCGATGTCTGTCAATTCTAATGACGGTATCAGAGCCGAAGAACACCCTCTGTGTCTTGATCCTTTACCTCCGTTGACACCTCTGGAAATGCCACTTTTCGATTTCTCATCTTCATAAAACACAAGTTATCTAAGATACGCTTCGGAAATATTTGCGAAAGAACTTTAAAGTGAAATTAATATTAACCAATTATATGACTAGTATGACTAGTACTGAAAGTATCATATTTTCAAATATTACTATATTGGAGTGTATGCAATTGTAAATTTTATATAAACAGTATATAGCAAAATGCAACGTGTATTTTTTATGTTGTAAATTTTGACGTAAAGGGTGTTCGTGCAAAAAAAATATGTATATACATATATGTATCTATATATATTTTTTGTTGTGATCCTTTTAAATATATGCTGAAGATCTGTTCAAAAGTTCGGCTGTGTATTGAATCAGCTGTATGGAGTTAATAGTTCTGAAAAAATCAATAATAATAAGCGAAGATTCCTCAGATCATGAGCGGTCGATTTGTAAATAGAAGTTCCGAGCAAGCCGAGTATTATGGGCGGTTGTTTGGTTCTGAGATTGTAATCTTCTGTGATCTATTATTATGCAAATAAAGCTTAAGTTTCAGTTCCAAGTGTTGCAATTATTCTATGTAAGTGCGGGAGGGTCGCGGGGGTGTCGCAAGAAATTAATTCTCTATTTTTTTAAATTTCTATATTGATCTGAATATTCCTAACTTTAACAACAAATCCCAAATAACCAAGATAAATATACAATATCTCCAACAGTATTATTATTATTATTAATATTATTAATATCTCCGACAAATGTCTTTGGATAAAAATTTCACAATGATAACTATAAGGTCTGTATCAGCTTCTTGAACTTTGTGAACGTCCCAATTTGAAGTGGCCAGGGCCTTTCCAGAATTAAAATTGATAATGTATCGGGCGATAAGTAGGCTAAGAGTCTTGCCCCCAGCGAAGATATATATCAAGTTAAAAGATAATCACGTAGACAAATGCTATCTTCAAGATCGTATTACGATCTATCATTACTCAAAAAGAGGTATATTTTTATTTATGCTCTTCTGTTAAGAACCTCCCGTATTGATGCGCTTCTAAATAAATAGTTTGCCGATTTCCTTTTCTCTTTTTTGTTTAAATATATCGCAGATCTCTCGCGAAATTAAATAAGGTCATTTCTTGTCTCGGGTGTAAAGAGCAGACTCCACGTCTGGCAAGTATCGCAAACTTTTGTAAACAGATGTCGGCTTCGGCTTCGTCATAAGATAAATTAAATCATTAAAAGTAGTCATATATTGTGTATATGTATATCTATAGTTGCTTTCCATTTACACTCAAGTGATCTGAGTCACTCGGTTATGTATTTTATACTCAGGTAAGATAAGTCATTTTGTACTTACCTGTTTATTTTGGTGACAAAGCTATCGCATAACAATAGCATATACAGATTCGTAGCCTCACTTTTAATGCGAGTCTATTAGATTCATTAAAGCGCACGGTTTCGATTGTGGATAAAAACTCAGTTGAATCTCACTTGCCAGCATGCAAAAAGAACGTGCATTCAACTGAGTTATGACGCCACAAGTGAGAATTATCTGAGTTTGGATGTAAATGGAGAGCAACTATTATAACGTCGTGTTTTCTGAGTATCTAGAAGCACACGTACGAGATAAACACAAGACGTTTAACATATTTATGAAGATAATTAAACCAGTATTGCCAAATAAATCGTTAAGTTGAGCATGTGATAATTATTGTTGACGCAATAAAAATGTTGTTGCAAATGACTCGGAGTATTTTTCCACGTATAACAACGCGCATGTAACTTATATAAAATTAGTAATCTCTAAACTCATCGAAACTTAATGAGTTTTGACAAAATTTTCCAAATCTTCTTATTACAATTAAGTTTGTCAACTGTAAATTAATAAATTAATAATAATAATAATAATAATTGTTATTATTATTATATGTATTATCCAAATATAACTATATTTATTAGTTGTAAATTAACTAATAGAGCGAAATCAATTTGATCAGAATTAATTTAGCATAAATACTGCTTGCATAAATCTATATATATATTGCCTTCTATTTTGAAAAGCTTCGAAGAATAATATGTCTTTTTATACATTAAAAGTCCTGGGAAACCGATTATTTTTTTATCAAGTCACACCTTTCTGATCGATACTTTACGACGCCAACGTACGCAAAGCTTTCTTATCGAAATTAATCGGAATTAATCGCGTATCACGATCACATGTCGTACTAGTGTACTTATTTACAATGGCACGAGAACGTCACGTGAGTCTCAGCCGTGCGCTCCCCGCGTTATCCACACGCTGCATTTCTTTTTTCTTTATAATATCTCACAACGGGGCCTCGTGTACTAATCACGGCAGCCAGCGCGGCATTACTGTACAAAATTTCCATCGACGTAATCTCAAATGCATATCTAAATTTATCATCTTTATGCGTAATTGCGTAAATTGCTTGAAATGCCTCAAACTTCCATGCCCGACGAAGAAAACATTTAATAAAATATCGATAAGATATATTACTTTCCTGTAAAATTTCCAGACTATCGACGCCCCACAAACATCCGCAACTTTTTTAATCGCAGATCTTTGTTTTATCAACGTGGAATTATTTTATTCGACGAAAATCGTCCAGGAAGCTACATCTTGACTGTAATTGTGACCTTGTGATCAAGCTTTCGAATTAAAACTCTGTCTGATGTGATACTCGGAAATCGGGGCATACACGATTGTGTATTTTCTCCTTTTAGCTGTATCTATTTCGACACGTTATGTACATCTAACACTTCAATGCATAACTTTTGTAACGACGTGCTAGACGGGCTGAAATAAGAGGCGATATCAGGTTGATATCGTGAAAATTGACCTCGTCTGGAAGATAACAAGAAGAATTAAAAAACGGACATACATATTATTGCGAGAACGTAAAAACCATGTACTTGAATAACTGAAAAAATCAAATAGAATTTCAAAGACTCACGTATGTATACTTATGTTATATCTACAGTGAGATATCGCGATAGCAGGTGTGCAATATCTGCCAGACGCTGGATTTAACCGACTGGTGGTTGCAAAAAGATATGGTTCGTTATCGGGCTCGTTTGATATTTTTAGACATTGATACATTCGTACCCCCTCGACTCATTCTTAATGAATATCGGTGGAAAGTTTTCTATGCTATTATTACATATGATGTGTAATTTCATCAGGCTACATTTGCTTCATATCGCCTAACTAAGATCTAATTATCTGAATGACATTGAAAAATAAATCAAAATGACTTAAATTTATATTAAGAGAAAGAATATATCTTGCGTACGATCTACCGATACTTATCTCGACAATTCGTCAAGTAGGTATTACATAATATTAATCGCTTCACTAATGAAGTAGGTGAAGCAAGCTTTCCGTAGTTTTTCGAGGACCACCCCGTGCGATTTATTTTGATATTTTAATCGTTAAACGTATCTTCGAGAATCTAACTTTTACATCTTAAATACGTGCACGTGTACGTAAAATGAATCAAATAAGCATGACGAAAAATGCGGATAAAAAAATGAAATCTTATTCCACATTTTTAAAATAATTATTTTTTTTTAATTACGTTGTCCCGCTTCTGTTGTTCAACTGGCAATAAGTCGACGACCGATGCGGATGCGATACGAAATGACGCAACGCGTTTTGTTTTATTGTTACAGCCGCCTGTCGTTCATGCTGCATTAAACGCGTTTCCCCGCATTATCTCTTCGTGGTTTTACGTCAAGTCTCACGCCGTGCTTTTACAGCTAATCGTCAATTTTGCCGATCGCGCAAATACGGCGACACAGTGTACATAGTCCATAGTTCCGTGCTGCTGCGGATCTTTACCCGCGAATATGCGTCAGCGCTGAGCCTCAGAGTTTATCAATTCCGCTTAAAAGTTGATAAAGACCCTCGAGACACGCGCGCGCGTCGCAATTATCGCACAATCCCCCCCGTTGTCCGCCCCCGGGGGACAAAAATCCTCTTCCCGGCGGAGACGGCGATATAATTGTCGTGAATGACGCGTAAAAGACCCCCCTTTTATGCTGGGCGTGACGTTGTATTTATCGTATATAAAATACCGGTCCGTGAGCGACTCGGGCATCAGTACTGGTCCTCACCTCTGCGCGATCAAATGGGGCACAAATCAAGATCGTAACATAACAACTCTTGCTACTCCACGAAAGCTATCAAGCTTCATTCCAACGATCTAGTCAATACTTGCAGTATATAGACCGCACAAATCCAAGGTAAGTCCTTATTTCATCTCATTGCTAATTTTTGGGACTTTGACGAGTCTGTAGAAACGCCACGGTTGTCTTAACATTTACTAAATACGAGAAACATTCTTTTAACAAACGTATCGCGAGATCACAGAGCTAGATCTATTGGACCTTCATTGATTATATCTGCTTGCTTCTAATATCCTGCGAGACAAAGAGGACGTCGAGCCTTTCTCTGTTTTCACATTCGCTCAGTGAGCGAATGAACAAAGAACGGGAAAAGCTCTCTTTGTCTCTTTGTCTCTTCTTTGTGATGGATATTCAAGTTCTTTTTCCGAAAGATTTTAAATAATTTTACCGTATAAAGGATATTGAATTGTTTCGAATATTATTAGGAACCGAGTATTTTTGAGGATCCTAAAAAATCTTGAAGGAGTTTTGAATGCTTAGAATTTTCTAAGCATTTAAATGTTTCAAATACTTTCGAGAAAATATTTTTTTCGCAAGTGTTTGAAACATACAAAATTCTTAAAACTGGATTTATTATCTATGTTTGTGTATAAAGTTGAGAATAGTTTAAAATAATGATGCAAAATGTTATAAAAGAAGAAAAATATTTCAAAAACGTTCAAGACTTTTAAAATTGAGCGTAATCATTGTAAATATGAAAATCTTGAATCGTTTATAATATTTTTCGACACCAAGAAGATTTTAAACCTCTTGAATATTTCAAAGGTCTCGAACGCGTGTTAAAAATAACAAACATAGTTAATAAATCTGTTTTTAAGAATTTTGAATGTTTCAAACACTTTCGAGAAAAGATTTTCTAAATACTTAAAACTCACAAGACTTTTCAGGATTTTCAACAATACTAATGCACTGCAGAAAGCTTTCCAACAAAGAAACCATTTGTACATACACTTGAGTAGAATTATTACTTATTTTCCATTCTGCAAATATTTGTTCTTCCTTTGATATAAATCTACACGCACACATTATCAATATTCTTTACATTACGAAATCCATCTAACGGAACGATTTTTATTCGCAGATGCTGATCGGTGGAGCTGTTAGCTATGTCGCTGGAAAGCAGGCGGTTCGCACAGTTTATTGGCGAACCGCGAACAACGGGCGTCTTCTGAAGACAGCGAAAACCTGCATGTTTCAAGGACCGCCCAAGCCTGCACGATCGTCAACTGCGGCTTCCTCGGCGTGCCCGGCGCAGTCACACATGAACCTGATACCCAAAGTTGTTTAAAAATTACGACAATGCCGTATACCAACATGAAATACGAATAAATTACTCGTTATACACGGCCAGCTGTACATAAAAAATTGTTAATTATTTAATCTCAAAATGCATATTTATAAATTTATGACGACGCAATAAAGCTATTATTTATTTCTTCCAATAAATCTCGTTGTTATTTAGTTTTTAGTTTTATCCACACACACACACACATATATCTTTAAATATTACACTTGTATAGTTTGGAAATATTACAAGACGATACACACAAATCGCGTTAATTTTAATGATAGATCCTTTGATAAATTTGAAATCAATTTTTCTTCAGCGGCAGTATTAATACCTTCCGAGTTACTAGCAATAGATAAAGAAAGCACGGCTTTCACTTTAGGAGAATAAATCGATGGAAAACTATATTTTGCAAGCATATTTCTTGAATTTCACGTGATCTTGATTGAATAGATTTCTAATTTCTACTTGACTACAACGGTATAAGTACGTTGTATATCAGAGAATTACAACAATGATTTTTCTCGTCAAATAAAAATTTGTTCGAGTTGATCTGTCTTTAAAATTTAGATGCACTTTCTCTCGTCCGGAAATGCGATCATGGATAAAATTTGATAGCTTCCATTCTTCTACTCTTCGAGGGGAGAGAGAAAGGGATGACAGATTGTAGAACAATGAAACTGGAAGAGAAGAAAAAATAGTATCTGCCGAAAGACTAGCCACGTCGATATGGCATTGAGACAATGTCGCGTCGGCAGGGGTAGTAAGAGGGTAAAAGTTACGCCGGCGCAGTAGCACGTATATTGATTTTGGAAGCAAAGCTGCCCCATACAGCCCGACATCGATTCGACCGCGAAGGAGAACCGAGCACCGGTTTGACAGTCGATATAATCGGAGAGTCCAATCCGCGGTGGTTCGACGAAAAGGGTGGAACGGCTGCTGGACGGCGAAGGGATCCCGCGGCGCGTCCTGCCCGTCGCGCGAATGTAACAGGGGGTTGCACGTTCCATCCGGTGGCTGGGGATTCACGCTCGGTCGGGTGAGCCGTGAGTTTCGGTGAGTTCCGCGCGAAAGTTGAGCTCGGAATCATGCAGAACTATGGACACGAGGATTACGATTATGGCGTGTCGAACGACCCGACTGCCCAACCGTCGGGCAGAACTCTCCCCCAAATGCCGGGCGCCAGGCCAAAGGTGGACCCGCAGGCCGAGGGTGAGGTCGATCCTACCATGTACCCCCAACCGAAGGAGGCCACGCACAAGATTCGCGGTAAGAGCGACATCCTGGAGTACCTCTTCGGCACCGTCGACCAGGAACTCCTCACCGTAAAGACCTTCTACTTTTTCTTCTACTCGGCCTTCGGCTCCCTGTTCCCGCTTATGGGGGTGTACTTCAAGCAGATGGGCATGAACGCGGGTCAATGCGGCCTTCTTATCGGTCTCAGGCCGTTCATCGAATTCATGAGCGCTCCTTTCTGGGGCTCCTTGGCCGACAGGTGAGACCGTGTTCCTTTCTTCGAAATGTGTGCACGTTAGCCTAATGAATCGAAAGATTATATCGTGGTCGTTGGACTATGGCACTATGATGCGTTGTCTAGCGGAAGAGATAGCAGTAGGGATCATTTTGTGATGATTCAGATTAACGATAAATCCAAGCTAAGGAAGCTGCCTTATCAATTTGAGGTCATTATTTTTTAACAATTTAGGATCCGCAGATGATGTTTATCACGCGTGATCTTTGCTCGATACGCAACAGATACGTATATATTAATTTTATTTTTTTTTCATTATGCGATAAAATTTATTAAAATAAAATAATAATAAAATCAAAGATTGGCAAAAGGAAATATAATCTGCGTACTTATAATACTTCTATATATTTCATTCGAAAAAGAATATTTAACGTTCTAAAACGGATGATTTACAATCGCTCTTAAAAATTATTTCATTTGCAATATCTTACTCGAGATAATGAAATTTCGTTTAAATGATAGCCGAAGCTGTTATCTTTCTAGCGATACAAAATACATATATATTTTTAGTGGTATTATCGTAATTTTTAATAAAGCCAGCGACACCTGCTAAAAATTAAAACAAAGTTTTACAATTGTCTAACACAAATTAGAAAATACAGCAAGATTAATTAAAAAAAAAAAACATAAGGGACTTAGAAACAGTTTTTCTTCGGTAACCGTAAACACAAATTTATCAAATCCATGAGATTTTTTGTCTGCCGAGCAAGAATTCTTATCACTTAGCTATCCGGAGCATAATAAGGCCAGGGACACGCGAAAAAACTGATCAATCTGTATGCAGCGAGCCATTTGACTAGCATTTTCTTCTTATTTGCCTTTTTGAGAATATTTACATTCGAAAATGAAAGGAAGATGGAACAATAAGTGAACTTTTACATTTCTTTCCATTTGTCCGTAGATGGCAAAAAGGCAAACTTCTTCTATTGGCTTCCCTTTCTTGCTGGATCATTTTCACTCTACCGTTGGGCTTCATTCAGCCTCCGCCCACCTCTTGCGTGGTCAGCAATGACAGTTCTTATTATCTCGAGGCGTCCAACAAGGAACAAAGAATTGTAAAAAGATCGACCAACCTGGATGAATTGTACTATCCCAAGAACAAAGAGGAGTATCTGGAGGTCGCGTCCAACGTCGTCTTCGAGAGATTACGACGAAGTACGGACGATAACGAGATACTTGACTATATGAAGAAACCGAAGGAATTTGGATTTTACGATATTGAGAGAAACGATGTTATAGATTTCGATAATGATGGCTCTACTATGTACGATCTGAGAAATAATAGAGTCAGGAGACAGACATCCGTCACGGATAAGGGCGATGTAGAAAATCTTGGATACAAGTCACTGTCCGAAAGCAATGTCGACGATGCAGGGGGGATCGATTTTGAAACGTTGCAAAGGAAAAATCGTCCAGCCGATGTGTCGGAGTACAAACGCTTCATGATGGTACAAACGCTTGTGCCTTTTTTTTATACATGATAAAATTTACAATATGTATCTGAATTCACTGGTCTATCAGATTCTGCCATAAAAAGTTGCGTGTTCTGCTTTAAAAAATTATGATTGATTTAATTATAAAATTTCAGATATTTCCTATCGTGTATTCTTTGCTAATATTACATAATAAAGTTACACAATTATATATACATTAATAAATGTGTTTCTTTTGTAGAATGAACCAATGACTGACAGAACAGTTCCAAAGAAGGCTTACGTTCGCACCAAAACGCGCGTGAAACCACCGCCGGAGAAGATAATGGTAAAACGAGACGTAAATAAGAGGCAAACATTCTCGGACGAGGGTGACAATGAAAAGGAAAACAAAAGAAACATGGATATATTAATAAGGAGTCGCAGGAGCTTAAGATCGCACGGGGGAGAGTTATCTCCTCAGTCAGTTAGTAACGCCTTGAATTATAACGAAAGAGAGAATAAAGAATGGGTGAAGCCACTTTTCAGTTCTATAGTCTACAGACTGCCGGTAAGTCACACAAGCCTGGCCGATTTTATTATGCTTTAAAAAACTATAATTTGCCATCTGTAAAATACAGAGTATACATATATTTAATGTAGTAAGAAAGAGATTTGTAGGCAGAAAAATAATAATTTAACATATTGACTGTGATTTTAGGATATTCAAAAAACATTCTTCCTTCTGCTGTTGCTGGTAGTAGTCGGTGAATTTTTTTCGGCACCTGCCATAACATTAGCCGATTCAGCTGTTATTACTTTACTCGGTGAAGACGCCGATAGGTAATATAATCAGTATACCGTTTAAAGAACAATGAAGCAATTTTACTTTTTTACAATTAGGCACTTTCGAGGCTAATTTTTTTACTTACGTTACTTCGAGAAGTTAATAAATTATTTCAAATAAACACATCCGATTGCTCGTCCAACTCCAATTTGCATTTGGTGATCGTAAAGTTAATCAATTTAACCACCAGGTACGGTCATCAACGCATGTTTGGAAGTCTCGGATGGGGCTTGGCCATGTTCTTCGTCGGAATCGCTCTCGATCATAGCACCGCATTTCCGGATCATCCCTGTAGGCCTGACGAGAGAGAAAAAAATTACACGATTTGTTTTGCGATATTCAGCGTCTTAATGGGTGCCGCGTTGATAACGGCAACTCAAATTAATTTCAAGTATGACTTTGCTCCCGCTGAGCCGGTAAGTCCACTTCAATATCTATAATCTATAGATCTATAGGATAAAATACCGCTGCTTCAAAATTGTATTAAAGAATCACTACAGGGGGGGGGGGATTGAAACGTATTTTTCGTAAATATTTCTCACGTAATAGATTTCTTAAACTTTCTTCTTTTTACTCTTCTTCTGTAATCAGAAATTTCAATTGCTACAGAAAGAAATGATATTTAAATCAACTATCTATGGACTTTATTGAAATTTTATTAATTATATTTCATATGTAGGAGGTGGCGAAACCTCCAGCCGAGCCAACGCGGGAAGAGCAACTGCAAAGCCAGTTATCCCAGCAGCTTAATCTGCCTGGGCTCCAGGATTCCTCCGCCGCTGTAGATCCTAAGCCTCCGCCTCCCGAAGGGAAGGTGCGTATCTATTTTTTATCAAGACGTTTATAAATAGAAAACTCTTATTATGTTACATTTATTAATAAACAAAGTGGGTGAAAACCGAGGGGTGAAAACGACATGTTTTTCCTGTTTATTTATCGATCGTGTGTGTACGTGTGCGCTGTTACGTAAAGCAATCTTATAAATTATTAGCATTACAAATAATGTCACGCTCTAATGAGTCACTTTCTAATTTTAGACTAAAATGTTCGCCCAAACGATGAAGGAAATACCGGAATGGCTGGCAGTAATAAAGCAATTCAAGAATTTAAAATGCGCGTCGTTCCTCTTCGTCGCGTGGTTCATGGGATTTGGCATTGGATTGATCTTCACTTTCCTATTCTGGCATCTTCAGGATTACGGTGGTTCGCCGACTCTATTCGGCGTTGCGTCTGTGATCAATCATATATCCGAGATCTTCGCGTATTTCTTCAGTTTCAAACTTATTCGACAGATTGGACACGTTAAGGTAAAACGAATCTTGCGAGATTAATCTCTTCAAAATATTAGTAAGCTATGTTGGAACTGCGTAATAACTAATTAAATTTTAATTATAAAATTACACGTTGGTATGATTTCTTTGCGGATTTTTTCAACAAGTTAGGAAAACCTTTTCGAAGAACGATTGCGCAATTTTAATCACGAAACTATGTTAATAGTTGACACATTTTTAACTAACAATTAATGTAATATCACTTTTACAACAAGAAATAAGAGAAAAATATACTGAGCGCCTCTCTTATTTTCCACGCTCTGTTAATTATAAATTATGTATTTATCATATTTATAATATTAAATAATTATAACGTATTTCAGGTATTGTGTCTGGGCCTGGGCGGAAATATACTCCGATTCCTCTACATATCTTGGCTGAAAAACCCATGGTGGGTATTACCCTTTGAATTCATTCAGGGTATCACACACGCGGCGGTATGGGCGGCGTGCTGCAGTTACATCGCTCATAATACGCCGCCGCAATTGCGTTCGAGCGCGCAGGGTGTACTTCAGGGACTTCACCATGGGCTTGGAAGAGGCTGCGGTGCGGTAATTGGTGGCATGTTCGTCGCGGCTTACGGTAAGCTTTTAACATTCAATGCATCGAGATAAGAATATGTACAGCTCTTCACAAACAATTGATTCGATACTCAAACGATCTCAGACTTGTATAATGTTGGCTTTTTCACATATTATAAATTAAGCATTTGTGAAATTTCTATCACACAATAATGTTGTATTAATTTGTGACAATATTCATCGGACAGCAATCGTCGAATTTGTTTTGCAGGTACGACTGCGACTTTCCGAGTGTACGGTCTCATCTGCATCTTTGTCCTACTAGCCTTCATGTTCATCAATTTCTATAGAAAGGATACCGGGTTCGTATCCGAGCTGCCACAAACGGAAGATCCGCACCAGGTAGCCGAGGCTACCCATTTGGCACCGCACGGTGTACCGAGCAACGCTATACCGCGTGCCCTAAGTTCCACTCGCTTGCACGAACTGGCTAATCAGGATGCTGGCTATGGGGCGACTTATCAGACCGCTGGCGGAAATCTCGCGGTACCCGGTGCTAACGGAGGTGAGAAATTCCATTTGGAAAAGCAGAGATTTTTCCGATTTTTTTTTCTCTAGACCAATTACTTTGAACCTAACTTTCTATTGGCTTTATCGTCTAATTTTTTTTTAATTTCTCATCGACTCGCAGGCCCTGGCAACCCAACGAATCCGTTCTTAAACGGCGGAGGTGGCGGCGAAGGGGGATATAATTACGGTATGACTGGCAAGGGGGAGGACGAGTATATTCGTAGGAGCTTCCAGGTTCAGTAAAACCATTCTCATTAAAACGTCCGGCAAAGAGAGAGGACGCAATATTTCAGTCGATAAGAGAAAAAAAAATAACAAACAAACAGACAGACAAACAAAATGAAACAAAAACGGAGGAAGAACGCTGTCGGCTTTATTGGCCGCATCTTTTACGAGAGGCTACACACTCGCTGAACAAGAAATCCTATCTATACTTTGCTACGAGAACAAATTAATATATTCCAAATGGTATTACATTACATAGAGAAAATTGATGACATATACTTTCCTGTTTGATAGATCTACAGTGAAGTGGTGGGTAGGGAATTCGATGTCGTAAAACCGACTATCCAACTACACGCCCAACAACCATGCACCAATCCCTTTCATCAACACGACTACGACTGGTAACGACTCGATCTGTCGATGCCGCGGGTTGTTCCCCACGACTACGATATACTGAAATGTGAACGCTTGAGAAGACATTACTGAACAAATAGTAACGTAAATATAAATATCCATACAGATACGTATGCGTGCATAGGAATCCACGTGCAAAGCCACCTGTAATACATATAATAAGATTAACGAACTTTACAACTCGGATTTAAACTTAATCGTACTTAAAGTCTTTAACTTAGAGTCGCCGGTACGTCGTGGAGGGTCATTCGTTATGAGATTTATAATATTTTCAAGATCAAACATTATGACGATCTTTTGTAATTTGAACAGTCGCTGAACATTGTAGGTTGCGAAAAAATTGACCTCGAATTTTCGAACCAAAGGATGTATCGTTCAGGATTCATGCGCCTTCCTATCTAACATATGTACATGTGCGTGCGTTGTACGTGGAAACGTGACACGCATACGTGCGGCGTACGTATACATGGACGTGCGTGCGGTCGTTTTTACGCCGCCGTTGTATGGTATGTATCGAGATGTACGTTGTGATAAAATATCTACGGACGAGCGAAAAAGGAAAAGTGAATCGACGCTTCTAAACCCATTCAGTAGATCTGCGAAATCTTGACGACAGCCTTATCGCCGTCCCCCTCTTTACTTACTCGTCCTGCGATCCATTTTTTGTTCACTATATATTATTTGTTGCTTCCTTCTGACTCTCTAAACGGATGTTCACGAGTCGAGGGTATCAGGGAATTAGTGGTAAGACTAAATCCAAATTAATCGAAAGTGCCTATCGAAAGTTTCCTGATGCCCTGTGCGACACGTTACTTCTATTTCTGCCTGACGATTCTTTTTACCTTCCCGTATGTACGATTAAGAAGGAAAAATAATCTCATTGATGAATGTCGAATTTATTAGTTCGAATAGACCTTTTGGATGTCATGTGGAATCATGTTAAGAGCCGCGAGGCGACAGGATACTTTCTATTATATATATATAGATATTCTCGCGAATATTTATTTCTCAAATATCCAGAATATCAGAACATCTAGAATATTATTCTATATATAATATTAAATATTAAAAGATATATATGTATCAGAAATGTCACTAATAGAGGTTTTAGCGCGCTGTTAATTTTCTTAGAGTTTTATCAAGTTTAAGTCCTCGAAGTTCTCTTAGGCTAATTGATTGTTTTTGTTTAGGCTGTATTTTTTAATGACGTTTGTACGAAAACAGAAGCCAGTTATGTTATTATATAATTGTTTTTACCATACATGTTATAGATTTCATAAATACCGGTTGCGTTTTGTGGTAACATTCAAATAGCGATTGGTGTTTGCACTACAGCGAAATAGCTATACGTCGCACTCACTTTGAAAAAGCCATTCAAATGCCACCCAAAGCGGTGGTGGTCGTTAAGAAAATGTAACATACACGATTTAACAAATCGTGAGATTTCATCTAGGCGAGACGTGTCTAAATCGGCGGAAACCGAAGATAGAAAATTAATATACAAAAGAAACTAGGAGGCCTGCAAGATTTGATACGACAAATATAAGTATCGTAGCAGATCCATTGATCTCATCGATAATTTAAACGGTAATTTAAAAGAGAACGTGTACGAGCTAAATTAATTAAAGAGACAATTTGTGTCACCTGTAAATATTCTACATGCTCTTAAGTATAGACTCTACTATTCACTTGTTTTCACTTGTTTTCTGTTTTCAAACAGATTGTTGATCGTTATTTACAATCCACGTTACGATTATCCGCATTAACTTCTTAAGATCTATTAAATGAGCTTTATCTATTAAATACTTTTATTGTATGTATAAGGTATATGTTGTGTGAGAAAACTGTATAATACTGTTGAAAAAGAAAAACGAAAAAATTAGTAGTAAAATATATATACAAACATATATACATATAAAGATTGTAGCAGCACGATTTTATCTACTACCGAGGCCGGGAATACGAGAGTCGCCTTCTATTTCACGCGCGCTTCTACCGGGGGACTCGCTATTATTCGAGGCACAAGAACAAATAGAAGTATGCAATGTATCACTACTCTTTTAATTCGAATATTATTCCGGGAATACCTCTGCAAAAGAATCATACGTATACTGTATACGTAGTGCCTCGCAAACCGTATGTTAACCGATAACAAAGTTCCGACTAAGAGATGAATGTTAGTAACATTTTTGGCAATCTTATTTTTTTTTTCGAGTTGTCGAAAACCTTGTTCTCGTTTGGAGAACGAACGATTTGCCATCTTCTCGACGGATAAAGTACGGTCTGCGAAACACCGGAGGAGTGTAACGCCATAAGTGATATTTCTTGTATCGGTAATCACACACATCGATGTTTTGTGGACAGCCAGATTATACCATGTTATAAAGACTGAAATATAAAATGTCTTACGCACGTAGCAACCGATTCAAGAAGGCACTATGGACACGCGTGTGTGCGTATTTGTATTATAAATTATATATAGTCACAATTATATATATATACAGATAATATATATATATAATGTAATGTACGATGAATATCCGACTGTGTATCGTGTATGTTAGCAGGGACGTTATACCAATTAGATTCGTACCACGAAGATAATCTGCTCTTACATTATACTTCTGGATATCTTATGGAGTTGCTAGCTCATCCATATTATGCGCGTTAAAGCGGTCTTTCATTAGACGTATTGATTTTTTTCATATGTTTAACACACGTTACGTTGTTGACAGTTGAATCATGTTAGTATCTCAGATATCTCTCCGATTAGACTTTTAACTGGATCGATTTCAGTTGGAATAGAACTGTAACTTATATTAAGTTGCGATGTAACATAACTTCGCGAAAGATTTCCTTCGAGTTTCCCTGAATTGTCGTAGTGGTACTTATACATACGTTAAGTATATGCTTGAAACTCAATATTGTAACAATTTTTACCCCGCAACTCATCCGAAGATATAAATGATGCTGCCACCGCGGCGACGTAAATCATAGCGCACCAAACTATAGATCTTCTAACACACGTCTCTAACCGAAGTCAGTTTTAATGTCATCGTAGAAATTGTGTAAGGGAAAACAGACATATGTATAAAGAAAAGGAGCTGTAAGTATTATTGTAATCCCTTTTCTCGGGGAACACAGCAAAAAAAAAAAAAAGAAGACAGACAAATTCTCGAGAAGAATGGCGAACGCAGGAAGTGCGTGAGGGTTTATATGTCACAACATATCATGAAACATCGTGCGTAGACTTAGTGTAGCAAATGTCATGTGCTTACGATTAAGAACAGTTTCACTTGCACTTAGAACCGATTTTTATTCCATCCCGTCTGCCGTTATATTTTTTATTAATCTTCCCCTTTAATTCGCTGATTAATCCTTGCGTTTTCGAATTAATTACTCGCGTCCCCGACCGATGCGAAATAATTAACGATTACCTAATACGATTCTATAAAATTGTTCTTGGAATAAGAAGCCATATGTGTGAGATATCAATAAGTCAGTCTTTGTTTTTTCCATGCTTTCGCTTCATCTCAGAATACTTGATTGTGCGATTTAGCGAAATCTCGTCGCCTTTCACGATTCAAATTTGAAGATCATCTCTTCCTTAAATTTTAGATTAATATACATTTGCGGAATTGTTACACACACATATACATGCAAAGTAAAACAATATCTGTGTGCAATATCTGTCTCCAAATCTTTCTAATATACTGCATATTATATTAAAATTTGAATAAACGGTATATCAGGTTGTATCAAGATTCCCGAAACGTCTTAGGTCAAAATAATATTCGTCCGTCATAACAATTCAACAATAATTAAATAATCTTCTATAATAATTGCACAGCAAATTGCAATGACTGCACGGAGAAAATTTTATGTTAAATTTTACTATGCTGCCGCACCAACTGCGGACCATCAAGACGCCCAAGTTTAAATGCTATAGTCTTATAGTAAAATTACTATGTCCGTAGCATTTAATGCTACGATCATAGCATTCAATGCTATAATAATGCTATGATCGTATCACTAAATGCTATGGACATAGTAGTTTTACTATAAGACTATAGCATTTAAACTTGAGCGTCTTGATGGTCCGCAGTTGGTGCGGCAGCATAGTAAAATTTAACATAAAATTTTCTCCGTGTGGATAAAATTATCTGGAAAAATTTTTGGGATACTATCTAAAATCTAATTTCTTTTAATTGAAGAATGGGGGAAACCAAAAGCAGCGTGCGCCTTGTTTTGTAATGTAACATCACGCAGGCGCGAATGGAGAGACGGAGAAGGACATAGGAATGATAGGATTTCCGTCCCTTTCTTTAGCCGAAAGAGCAATGGCGTCACGAAAATCAGTACGGTCTAATGTCTATTTATGTATTTTATCTAATATGTATTAAGCACGAGTATTAATACGATACTTCGAAATATGGCAACGATATGATGTAACTAATCAGATGCTTTCAATCCTTCATCTAAATATCCACCTTACATTTGTTTTGCTTCGTATGAAAATTAGCGACACGAAGAATAGGAATTCGCGCGAGAACGAGATAACGAAGAAAGCATGAAATATATCAATATAGCACCAAAAGTAAATTGTATGTATATATTAAAGCTTATATTCTGGACGCACTTTTTTAACAATAAATGCGCACATTTATCGATAAAAGTACGTTCGGAATACTGGCCTACTACTTTACTCTTGGTGTTATCGATTGTCGATTCCTACCAGCAGTATTTCTAATCTTGCAAAGAATGTCAGTTTAACTCTCACTCCACTAGAAGCGGGAGAGATGATCGCCTCGATATGACAGATAAACGGTAAAAACCTAGGTTCTGGAGTAAACCCGTCGTTAGTTAATCCAATTCCAATTGGTAAAGAAGTTTCGAGTAAGAACAAAGGAAATTTTACCTGAGAAAAAAAAATTTGAAAAGTTAGGAAATATTCTTACTCGAATGTACGTTTAAACCGATTTTAAGAGAGCGTAAAAACGATTATTTTCATCAGGAGCACTCTTGACAAATTTGCGAATAGTACGAAAGTTAGAGTTCCTATAGGAATTCCATCAATGCCTCCTTTTCTCCCTCTTTTCTTTTTTTTTTTTTACTAATACCCTAGCCCTAGCCGTAGGCCCTAGAGCATAATTATTTCCGAAGGCATACTCTAGAATTTTCACCAACTTGGTTGTTGCTCTCCCTAGAAAATTTACGAATAGCAAGTTGCTCCCTTCTCCCTTCCTCTTTTGTACTTTTACCCAATACCTGAAAGCGTCATTCATATCTGTAATTTAAACGGACGAATGCAGTAAGACTTACTAATAACTTTCACATTCCGGAGGCCCTCCAAGGACCTTGGCAACCGAAAAACCTATAGCACGTGTTATTACCTTTCAGTTAGTTTTCAGAATGCACTAAGAATGCAATCGAAGAGAAAGACCGTCGAATATCTTATCTTCAAAAAGGACCGTTTCTTTTAAGAGTACGCTTCACTCGTGGCTTCGGAGTCTCCTTGAACACTCCTGAGGCGTGAGAATTGTACCTGGGCTGCTATTGAAACGAGCGTCTGTTTAGAAATAAAGGTGGAATAGATCGGTGTTTACATTGCTCATCGGTATCCTGTCCGGTATACATGCGCGGTAGAATACAGCATGACCGGCATTGCTCGTAGATGAGCGTGCGACGGTGAACGTGTCGGTCGGGGGAGTGCGGTCCGTAACAGTAGCGGCAAATTGATGTGATTTTTTTTACAAATCCCGGGCGCGTCGTAGGCGATATCGAATCGTATCAATTTGCCGTTATCGTTATCGCGCGAGCAGTAACCTTTTTTTTTTAAATTAATGTAAGATAAACAAACCGTATTGTGTTGAGTGAGACGCTTCGTTCGTAAAGTCTGAGTTTTGAGATTTTTGTTTCCCCTTTCACCCTGCGCGCGTGCCCGCGCGAGGCAATGATCGTTCGCGACTCGGGCGTTTGTGAGATGAGTGCCGCACAACTTGTACGGCATCAGGATCTCTATGAAATCGTCATCACGATAACGCGCATAGCGGTGCAACGCTCGACGCGCCTTTACCGCGTGTGCAATGTCACGTGGCGTGCCCAACTCTGCAGCCTCCCGCGAAGGGGCCTCCTGCAGAAGCTGCGCTACCTGATCAATCACCTGGACCTCAGGACGATTGTCAAGTGCTTCAATCGGGGATTGTTCGCCGACGATCCGGACATCCTCTACATCGGATACAACGAGATCGTGCGACGCGGCGTGCGCGACTCCCTATACGTTGAGGCTGTAGTGAAGAAATACGAGAACTTGCAAGGTAAGGAAGAAATTTCTTTTCATAACATACAGGAGTTAAAAAATGGAATAATAGTAATTAAAAAAGCGCAATGTGATATTCTAATCTGGAATTTAAGTCTGAAATTGTTTCATTATATTATAATTATTTAATTTAGTTTGTTTTGTTGTATTAAAATTACTTAATTTCGGATATTTTGTAACAATGATAATTATCGTTGAAGTGGCTCATTTGTTATTGTTATAAAAACATAACTAACAAAGATATCGTTAATCGTACTATTCCCATCGCGCTCTCTTAATTTTTAACACGTCGCGACTCGGCAAGGTGATTAACGAATCGGAAGGAGCAAAGTAAGTTAAAAACAAAGAAAATTCGTTCCTTATTAAAAAAAAAAACATGCATGAGAGTCCCAAAAGTCCTTCCGGATAATAACGCTACATCAAAAGCATAGAAACTGTAGAAGAAACGGTTTTTCAGCCCTCGTCGAATCGTTACGAAAATTTTCAACAATTAATAAGCTCGACATTGTGAAATCGAACGATATCGAAAGCACACCCTCCCCCTTTCTTCTATCTTGAACGCCACGTTGCAGCGCGACGCCTCCA
>NW_020209989.1:46367-59102 GCF_003070985.1 Temnothorax curvispinosus
ATATATATATATATATATATATATATATATATATATATATATATATAATGTGTGTAAGATATTGGTCATTGCTCGATATATTTCGTTAAATACCATTATATAGCATATCTCGTCTTTTTTTTTTCTTGGGCAGCTTGCCAAGCGTCAATTGAAGGATGCTTTCGTGAAAGCACAGCTTGGAAATTGGGTGAAAAAGCCGTGTGAGCAAGACACGTTCGACATCGATATCTGACTAAATCAGAGTAATAAAAACATGATAAGCGCAAAAAGTCCAATGATCGAATACGTAGTTCCTAGTGCAAAATAGATCGCTCGTTCGGCGTGTTATGATATGGCAGAATTTGGTATCAGTAAAGCATAAATCGTAGGATCTCGCGCAAGTGTTCTCTTGCGCCCTATGATCTCGATATATTTATGGTGTTCAGAGTGTATTGCGAATTATTGATAATTATTAATAATTTCGTTGTAGTCGATAGGAAGATTCGCATCAAAACTTGGAGCTTCTATCATTTTGACTTGTTAATAGCAATAATTGTTGACAAAAAAAATCGATTCAGCACATATCTATGCAGGATTTCTTAGTATTAACGTGACTCGTAACGTATTGCTTCTCATCACTTTTCTAATTTCACCAGAAATCTTTCTAAATTTTGCTGCATTATACGAAACACCTAGAGGATATATTTGAGTTTGTACAAATAATCTTTTCCTTGTGCAAAACAATCTTGTCATGTGTTATCGACATTCCTATATTTTACTTTTGTTTACCTATTTGCATAATATATTTGCGCATAAGCTATAAGGCTAATTAATTACGATTTTAAATCTAATGGATTTGAGTTCAAAATAGTTTTAAGAGGCAACATTAGTGTCTTATATATGAATGCATTGCACCTACGACATCCCCAGATAACATTCTACGTCAGAAATACGCAAATTTAACGGGTAATCGCATTTTTTTTTTTTTTTTCGACAAAATTATGATCTATCGCTTGATTAATGCATATAATACGCACGCGTGACACGAACATCATGTATCATACACAATGAACATATCCTTGCGTAAGTGTGCATGCAAGTTTTATAGCGGCGTCGATCACGATCTTGCGTATTTCTATCTCGTAGTATCCGAGACTCAGAACTTTATTATTCATGAGTTAACGAAATGCTATCTGGGATCTTTTTGTAGGTCATTAGATATCGTAGCAACGAATTAAGTTGCACTTTGCATCCTCAACGGCTGTGATTGGATTCAGATCTGACAAATGGGTCTTAATCGTAAAAAGTAATCGTTGCAAAGTTCAGCGAAAAAGGTGGGGCAGAATTTCTCATAAATGTTTGCATATAAATTGCAATTTTCCATTTATGGCAGCAATTTATTCTGTTATTTTTTATTCTTGCTGGAATTGGGAAATATAATTTTTGCTGTAAATTCAGAAGAGATGTAATTTTAATCATTACTTTCCGCTATGTTTTGCAGCAGAGATTATTGTTTAGATATTAGGCAGAAATATTCAATAGCAAATTACAAAACGCATCGCATGTATTTTAATATCAGGATTGTAACGAATAGTGTGTTTCATTGCAAAGTCTGGATAATCCTAGTTTATGTCGATAAATTTTGATCGAAGTTTGTTTTAAAAAAAGGTGCATGATCGAAAATGGTGCAACAAAACTTATACATTCTTCGCATTTATCGCATTTATAAAAGGCTCGAGCAACATCACTAATCTTATAAGAATTTCAACTTTTTATTTCAACATTTTTTTCTTGGTTGAACTATTGTATATAAATGATTTTATTTAAGCAAGTTTTCTTTGTTTAACGCAATAATATAATCACATTTCAAGATTTTCACGTTGAAAGTAGAGATATTTTCAAATCATGAATATTCTCTTTCTCTGTAACAAATATCGCAGTGTAAAAAATGTAAAAGAAGTTATAAATGATGTACAATTATCATTTATATGTTTCCCATTTTTTTGCTAATATGCTTTGTTTTTCTTCCGTAACATGTTTGCACATTTCTTTCTCTATCATTTATAACTTCCTTTACATTTTGTATACAACTGCGCTATTTGTTGGTTTGTTAAAAGTTTATTTTGACTGTAAACTATTTTAATAAAATTTTCAAATCCCAGTGTTATAGTAAACTGCATAGTCATCTGTTAGTCGTCTAGTTGTATTTTCCATTTCAGGAAAGTAAAACGAAAGTTTGTTATGACATATTGAAACGATTATAAAATATACTTTAAAATAACGTACGACGCTTTATCACTCACTGTGCTATATTCTTCGTGAGCAGCAAGGTATAAAATTATGAAAATTGATCTCACGCAGAAAACAGCATGAAATGCTAGACGGAAAACAAGGCAATGAATAATGAAACATTATTTTAGAGTACACGCACTTTTTTTATGCTATGACAGAATTTTATCTGATATAAACTAGGACTTATATGTGCACGTTAAATCTGCAATTGTCAGTTCAATATAGTGATCGGTTATTACTTTTAATACGTATTTAAATATACGTGTATAGGAATTAAATGGAAGTGATTGATGATATAGGATGAACAGGATAATAATAATTATGCGACGTGAATGATTACATAGTTTTCCAAATAAATATGTTAATATAACTACTTTTAGTCATGTAGAGAGAATCCTAAGGTCATTGCCTCACTGTGCCAGTATTATCAATGCAATTCTGCCGTAGTGACACACTGCCCGCGTTGGTCCAGTTTTGCATAGAGAACTTATTTAATATGGTTTAGCATAATGCAAGAAGAAACCAAAAACCTTTAATTTTAGTGTTATATGTAGGTAATCGCGTTAGCAAAATATTAAGTATTATTTCGGATAGATATTATTCTCGTAAGAAAAGTTTCGTATTAGCGAAGGAAACAAGGACCTTTAGTTTAAGCGTATGTCGCACGCAATCGATTTTACAGTGACCGTTGAATACCTATTTTTCTTACGTCTTACGTTTTTCAGCTAATACACAACGAGCTGATATACTTACATTCAGAATTACTCACATTTAGATTATCGGAGCATTTAAAACGTTGCGTCCGAGGAGCAGCTTACATATTTGTTTATTTTTCTAAACGCGAGATGCATTCCATTTATCGCTCCTGTTTCGCGTGCTGCTTCTCGTTCCCGTAAAACAGATTGCGTGCGGCGACGAAGTGTTTGGCTCGCGTACGTTGGAGTCAATTTGTGATACCAGTCGTGTATTTGTGCCAAGCGCAATACGCACCAACAGCTCAACGAATTTTGCTTTGTCTTCTCGTTTTGTAATAGGTATGTTTTGTCGAGAGGATGACATAGTCAGGTTTTCAATAGTGACGGCGGAAAGGATTATATATAATATGCGCTATGTCGTGCGAATAAGTGTCGTATTGTCTATAGAGAGGATGTTTCAATGGTATGCTCACCAATATTACGTCTCTATTGGTTCTCCATTTATATATACAGAATATCCCATTAGATATATATTTTTTTCTCGAAAAATATATATTATGTACATATATGTGCACATATATATGTAACATGATATATACGTGTGTATATATATGTGTGTGTACATCTATGTATACTGGAGGATAGTCCGTATATGAAAAGACAACTATATAATATTGTAACATAATATAAACACGTATTGAAACATCCGCGGACAATATGATGCCTTTCCTTGCCATATATGTATCATTCGTACAATTATAAAACTTGCCGCTTACTGTAAATGCGCTGCAATTACGTTACAAAGTTTATATAAAGTCCATTCTAATTATCTTCTATCCGAAATATCGAGATTACTGTCTGACATAAGTTACAAGATAATTGTTCGCACTGTAAGAATTGTTTGTCTTAATTTATTATTCAATTGAAAATGTATTCACGAGATATTTGAACGATTATTCTTTCATTCTCTACTTCCTTGCGCCTTGTTCAACGGAAAGTGCGAAGAGACATTTGTCGGAAATGGATCTTGCGGTAACAGTTTGTTTATCATCCAATTTATTATGTTTTCCAATGCTTTCCAGTTATTAGTTGGATATTTCATTAATCAATAGTGAAACAATCTATAAAGATTTTTAATCTCAGCAGTATGCAAATAATTACAAAAGGTTCAAGAGTATAAATAGGTTTGAGCTTTAGAAGTACATATTTAAAACTAGCGAAAATAATCGTTTTCTTAAAAAGGATTGCACATAAGTAAACAAAAAAGAAATAGGAAAGTATGCGATTTTTTTTACATGTCGTGTATCTAATGACGCTTATTTAGAACAAAAGGATAGGAAAATGTAAAAAAAATGTATTATAGTCACACAACTTGTTGGAAAGATTTAAAAATCTGAATCCTCACTCGTAAGTTATCGTTTGCACAGAGAAATGTATTTACAAATTAAGCGTGATTTAAAGTTCAAGAACACTGCAATATTCTATAAGGAAATCGTATGTGACATAAAACAGGCAGTAATCTATTATAGTCTATAGCAATTCTCTCTATCACGTATGACACTCGAGGTAACATAAGCATTAAACTCGGCGTTACTATTATTGCGGTATTAGTTATCAGTATTAATATTTGTAGTGATTTAATGATGACATCGTCGATTATATTTGAAAAGAAGAACGAGAGGTGATTTTAACTATTAGATAGACAATTTTTAGATATTGAAAGACAAATGATGATATTTTATCGTTAAATACGCAATACGAAGATCGAGTCCAATTTTATAGTATACCTTATTGAGTAATGATAATCTTATTAGAGAGTAAGACTAGGTATTGGTAATTTTCTTTGATCTCCTCTTCCATCACATAACGTGAGTTTGCGAGTATCTTACGTATATAATTACATTTTATTATCGCACCGTGCAGTATGATACGGTATAGTACAGTATGATAGTACATTACAGTAATAGTTCACCCTCAAAAGAACAAAAAAAAAGTCCCAAAGTAAATATATAAACCACTCGAAGTAAGTTTTAGGAATATTAATCACTAGATTTAGTCAATTTTACTTCGATTACGATCCTTCATTATACGCTCAAGCATGTACTATGGTCAAGATCCTGAGCATAAATCAAGTATTATAACTGTCGAGTGTAATATGAATTTGTAGTCGGTTAGGTTTTAAGCTTGACTAGTGCCTCTAGATATAAGTATTTTAGAAGTTAAAAACAATCTAGTTGAACTTACAAAATAAATTTTTATTTACCAGATTCGTAGTGTTGTGTCATTACTTACTTCCATACCTCATTCTTGAAGTAATGATTTACTCCCAGTCATCGATTCTTCTAATTTTTAAGGCAGTACTAAGAGCAAATTTAATAACGGTAATGTAGATTTTTTATGTGATATTTATAATTGTTCTTTCCTTCTTATAGCGTTTACATAAGGAATCTATTCTAGTTTCGACTAAATAAAACACATGTCATATTCTTTAAACAACTTTATAATACATATTATGACGTAAAACATGATTTTATTTCTTTGAATCTATTTCGAAGCATTGAAACATAAGAAATATAGTATGTTTCCGCTTGCGATATATACGCGCGTGTATATATATAGCATATAAACATGCATTCAATTAGATATAATAAATAAATTTACATAAGTACAAATATTTTTAAATAGAATTCAAAATAAAATAATCGTAATGTACATATATATTTATAATTTATATATGTGTGAGTATATATACATACTTATACATGTAATAACTAGTTATTTATTAATTGTCAATTTGTTTTTGTTGATGCTCCATTTTTAGATGAAGTTTTGCTATCTCTTTACCTAATGTATCAATATTGTCCTGTAAAAATAACAAAATATTATTTTAAGCAACGATGAAATTGTAAAATTTTAGTAACGTTATCTAAAATATTGTAAAATAATAAATGACACTGATTAATTAATAAAATAATCATTTTTTGAAACAGAACAAGTAATTCCCTTAGTTTTAATCAGATGAAAACATCGCAGTACAAGAAATTGTAAGACATAATTCCGAGAGGTAAGAACAGGCTAGAGGTTTACTACTCCAAAAATTGCTCGTTTCAATATGCAACAGCTCATATACACATTTTGATATCACATTTTTAAATTATTTCGTTATTACTATAGTTTTTATTAAATATATTTACCTTTAAGGTGATGTTTTTTAGTAACGCGTCTTCAAGAACCGCTTGCAACTTTTGGTTTATTTCTAAAGAAAGTTCTAGAGTCATATTTTCATCCGAAACTCGATGATTGTAAACGGATGCCATTATACCTCCACGTCGTGCCAATTCTGCCTGCAAGTTTGTATATTTTATTTGGAATATATATAAATAAACAAATATAATACATATATGTACGTATGTATAAAAATTGACTAATAACTTTGTTTGACAATGCTTCTTAACATTATTTAGAGAATCTGTTTCCTGACACTTACTGTATCTCTTCTGCTTTTGATATGCTTGGATATAAAAAACGAAAATATCTATTATTACAAAGATTTTAATTTTGTGAATAAAGCGAATTTTGAAGAAATTAGTTTTATCACATCTCTACTCTACTCTATTCTATTCTGTATATAATAAGATAAAATATAATTAACTAAAAAAGTACTTTTATGTATACCTTGCATTTATCTCTTTCGTTACAAGTTAAAGCTCCAAAGTTCTGATGTAAAATGTAATTTTGTATTATTTTTTCTTTCTTTTGTATATCTTCGAGTAATATTTGTGTATGTCCTTTTAAAAAATCCAACTTTTCAGCCCTTTTTACATTTATATTTTGGAGTTTGATGATGCGATCCATTAGTACTTGTTTATTAAGATCTATGGAATTGATGTGATCACTACCGTTGTTATCTGATAAGGCACCGTTCGATGTATCACCTAAAAGAAAACATACACATTGTGATATGAAATTATAATAACTCGTTAACACATCAATGGGGTATCGAATCTATCGATATCAAACCTGCTAAGGAAGTATTAGATCCAGTCCTGGATGCATTATCCAATGAATTACTGGGAGATGTGACTTCAAACGTTTCTAATTTTTTACGACATTGTTGCAATTCCCGTGTCAGTTCTTTTATGGAAGCCTGATGTTTCCTCTTTAATACTGCATTTTCACCCTGACTGTCCTCCAACTTCTGGGCAAAGTTCTGCGCGAGTTGAGTTTGTTCAGCGACATGCTTAGCCAGAATCTCACACTCCTCTCTCCGTTTTTTCCGTTCTTGCATCAAATCTTCTTCTAAAGTTTTGATTCTACCGGTCAATTCGTTGATGCATTCACGTAGTGGACCTTGTTCGGACTCGAGATGATTCGTCTTTGTTTGAATCGCGATGAACTCCGATTGAAGACGTACGTTCGTGTCTGTTAATTTTTGCGTAAAGTCTAACATATTCGCTTCCTTCTGGCGGCAGGCCTGCATATCGGATAGCAATTCCTCGTTGCTCGATTGTAATTGCAGTAATTTTTCTTCGGTTGACACTATGTATTCTTCTTTACTGTAAAAACAAAACGAATATTTAGTAATTAAAATAATCATTAAAAAGGGTTAAAATTTAACATTATAAAATCTTCAAAGTTATGAAAATATAGTAACTAAAAAAATTTTAAACTCAAAATTTGTCCAAGAATCTGTAGATGATAGACAGCTTGAAAAAAGATTTGTGTTATTAATAATGCAATTATCATTTTTTATATATCTTTATAATATATATCTTTTTGATATTATATTTATAAAATATAATATTGAAACTATAGTATACGTACTGTTGCAATTGAAGTTTTAACGTTTCTAATTGGGAGACTTGGTTTAATAATTCGGTTATTTGTTGCTGACGTTGATCCGCAACGATCCTTAAATCACTCAAATCATTTTCATTATTTAATCGAACTTTCTGATACTCTTGTACTCTTAGGCTAAGCTTCTTATTTTCTTCAATTAAGTTTTGCTGCTTAGATTTTAGTGCTTCTAGCTCCTTTTGCAATTGAAGTCTCAGTGTTTCTTTATCTTCTGTAACGTGTCTTTCCAAGATCAAACGTGCCTGGTGCTCTTTCAACTGATGGTCCAACGTCACAGCTTTGTTCTCTTCAGATTGCTGAAATTTACGAAATGATTCTTGCGTCTCGCGGCGTATCTGCTCGCACTCTTCCTTCATATCATTTATTTTCATCTGCAACATACATTTAAATAATATTAATATTCCACTTGAATTTCTTTAATGGTGATTAGCAATGAAATGTTGGGACAATTACTAAGATCGCCAATAATCACGTGATATAATTAGATTGGATAACTTTTAAGAAAATTTATCTCATGCTAAAAATAGTCGTAAATAATTATAACAACCCACATATAGCAATCAAAAGGTAATAAAAAAATCTCTGTTTTAAATCCAAAACACAATTTTCGAACTACCTTTTGCACGATTTAAACTATGTAAGAAATAAAATTGTATCGTATTTTACTTTACCAAAGCTTTATCCAACTTCTGCTGAGTATCCTTCTGCGACTCCATTTCGGTTTTAAGCTTAGTTTGCGTCCACTTTAGTTTAATCTCTTTCAATTTAACATCCTCTTTCAAATTCTCTACCTCCTTTTGAAGATCGGTTACTTCACGACATTTTCCGTCCAAAATGTTACATATTCTTGTGCGCTCGCCCTGCGCTTGGCGCAACTTGCCTTGCAGTAATTCCTGATCCTTTAGAAGTTCCTTAACTTTACGTTCCGTGGAATCCCTCACTCTGTGTGTTGCATACATCGAGAATTAAACGAAGCAATTGTAGGTGTAATTTAATATTTAATTAAATATTGGTTTATCACGGATAACAGCTGGTCAGTAATTGGCCGCTTATAATACGCCCGATCTCCGGTTTCCGTGCTCTAAATCTTTTTCAGGCATGACCGACAAAAGTAACAACATACAAAAGTACGGGAATGTTTTGAAGACACTTTCTCTTTTCTTTTATTAATTAGTTTCAGATACATATGGCGTTTTTTTTGAATTATTCTTTTGTCTCAATACTAGATTTTACATTTGTCGATCCTGCCTGAAAAAGATTTAGAGCACGGAAACCGGAGATCGGGCGTATTATAAGCGGCCAATTACTGACCAGCTGTTAGCCGTGATAAACCAATATTTAATTAAATATGAAAAGTATCAAAGCTAAATTATTCTTTTTACAAATACCTTTGTATATCAATCAGTTGTTTTTCGCTGGTTACATATCTCATGACCATGTCTTCCTTCTCCTTATTAACCGCGGCACATTCCTTCTTCAGAGCTTCTTGCGTGTCCAGCGATGTGCTCAAGTCGGCCGTTAATTTATTGACAGTTTTCTCCAAATTCTCCACTTGTAAGATAAGCGCGTCCGTACTCGTCTCGGTTTCTCGAAGCGAGCTATTCGATTGATTTAACTTCTTTAAATATTCCATTTTCTTCAGTTTTGAATGCTCGAATTTTAAACTGGTATAATCCTTTAATAAGGCAAGATATAACGGATGTTCTAAAGAGCCGTATTTTAAAATATTTGAATCTGCCAATGCACTGAAATCAGACGAGTCTTCTTTATACGGAACATCATACAACTCGTCCGTCTGCAAAAAACTTTTATTTTCATCCGCCTCTGCCGACGACACGTCGCGTTTTACTCGTTCATCGATCACGTCGCAATCTAATCTGTCATTGTTTTTAAGTACGTGATACTTCTTCTCGTCTGATATTTCATTCTCAAGTTTATTATGTAACAGCTGTTCTTCAGGATCATCGTACGTTTTGTTTTCTTGCGTACAAGCAAATGGATTTGCCTCTTTCTCGTTTTTCATCACGCTATCCAAGTTATCCTCGCTCTTGTCGTGATTTTGTTTTACCGTACAATCCATCGTACTAGTCCGACTTGTCGCTGAATCTGTATCTAATCCAGACGTTACGTTAGTCGAAGGATATGCGCTATCGGTACAAAATCCCGCGGCATCGGTTTCGATAGATTTCGACATGTGATTGTACTTCAACGCCAAATTCTGCGGTAGTAAAGCCTTTTCCATGATGTTCGTCGACTTTTCCGTGATGAAATTCAAAAAGTTACGGCTCTTGTTTAAAAGCTGAACGTTCGACTGCATTATGTTCATTGGATTCGTCAGGAGAGACATTTTTACAAGTTTACTATCATCGGCTAACGTTGGCCGGGATATTAAACCTCGCGCATTTATACTTAGTGTCGGAGTTGAACTCGGTCCATTTTTCTTGCACACATCTACCTCGGTTTGATTTCGCTCATTCGCAGTCTCGTTATCGTTTACCCGTAATCGTGAATCTATCGTTTCTCTGCAAAATTGTTTCGTTTCGGATACGTCACCTTCTGCAATCCGTTCTTTAAGGTAATTTTTCTCGCATTCATCTTCCATTCGATCACTCTGACACGCTTTAACAGTCTTTTCATTTATGGAACACTGTGAATCAGATAAAGGATTTTTCATCTCGTTCAAACGATTGAACAATGTCTCTTCCTCGTCGGCGCAAGCTGTCGCTACATTTCTCCGTGTAAGTACATTCTTTTCAAACGCGCTAACTTGATTGCTAACTAAGTATGAATCCAAAGATGCTATCGCAGGTAACGAAGCACTCGTGCAGCGGGAATGGCGAAGAGATTCATCGTCGTATGAAAGGCGACTCTCGCTACTGGACAACTGGCAAGCTTGAAGTTTTGTATTGGGAACGTCGGCGACAGACTTATCCTCCTCGAAAGTGATGGGTAGGCTTATGTTGTCCGTCGAACAATTTGATCTTATCTCCCTACCATTCCTCCTTGATAACGCCGAGTCGCTTTTGCTTTCAAACATGTTGCTCTCACAACGGTCACTTCGTACTTGCGAAATATTATCCTGCATTGTCATTCCTGGTGCAAAAATACATTGTCATCATTATCTTCAGAAATTAATAACTACTTAGAAGGCATCGAATAAGCTAGGGTACGTGTTGTTCACAATCTAATTCCGTGTTAGAACTTTGCATTAATTTGCTGTATAAAACGCCAGGGAACTGATTATTTTTTAAATTATTGCTTATTATACACAAACAAATTTCATGAAAAAAATCAATATGCACGCACATATGCACGCCGAAACGGGGTCCGTCTCCCCGTTCCTCGGGCAAGGGATTTGTACCTTTGACCAGACGGGTGTCGTGCCTCGTGGGTGAGTCGACCCGGTCGTGTTCCACGGCGGCGAAATCCGTCTCGTCCCCAAAAGGCTCCAGACTCTCGCCCATGCCGATCGAAGCACAGACGTATGTACGTCTGTTAGGTGCTGTTAGGTCAGCCGTGTCTCACGAGTCACAACTTCGTCGTGTTCGCGAATGTTCGCGCGGGCCTGCCGAGCCCCAGCATTACGGGCAGACGGGTCGCGAGACGCATCCGAGATTCTCTATAAAATTGAAAAAAAGCGTATACTCACGCGCGAGGAACCGCCCGCTAACCCCCGATCATGCAACTATCAATAGTAACGCACAACTGTCAATAGTGGCAGTGGCCAATAGTCGTCACTCGTCACCGCCGTCAGTCCCTGTGGTGGCGACTGCAGTGTTGTCAGGTGAGTCGCTCTTTCCGCGCATGCGCGTCAAGTACAGCATCGCGATGGTATTTAAATTCAAATTAATTTATGCAGATCCTGTAGGAGCCCTATTTTGATCGCTCCTATAAAGACAAAGTTGTACGCAATAGATATACATAAAAAAGCCACGTGTCAAGGATAATTCTACGTTTATAGAAAAAATGCAGTAATATAATGCGACCTGGGACTCGCGCGTGCGTACTGCGCCGTTCCGAGGCACGTCAAGAGCTAACCACGTGACCGATAAACTCGGGTTTTGTTTTGGTGGTCGAGCCTTCTTCGCCTCCTTGTTCATCATTCCTTCTTTTCTCTCCAACGCCTGATTATATATACATATAAATATTATATCTTGTTATAAGTGCAGAAAGTATTACATTTTAAATATGTTCTTTGCACTTGAGCTGAACTCTTAGCACTTTTCATCTTCTTTCCTTTTCTCTGCTTCTCACTCCAGTCTCCACGTGTTGTGTATGTATGTACAGTGTGTACACAAGTACACACACACAGTCGTCGAGACTATGCAGTCGAGGCAGACGAGACGTCGATCACTTGGATCACTGGTTGATACCAGTTGATACCGGTTTACGCAGTTGACCTCACGGAAATATCAATTAAACGGTCCGCAAGTCAACGTTATGAGTTTACGCTGGAAAATATTTCACGGAATTAGACAGAGGTATCTATATTGGCTTGACTCTTTAAAAAATACAACATTAGCTATTCCAAGCAGTGTTATGTTTTATACAACATATTTTTGTGTGTATAATTCTTATGTAAATTAATATGGCGACTTTATGCTAGATGCTCATTGATTTAGTGGCCTTATGCTACGCTTATGCTAAGCTATGCATTTTGTGTGCGATGGACTATAACACCTGCCAGCAGTCTTCCACGGAGAAGCAGCATGGGTCCTCCAAGAATACTCAAGATCCTGCTACGTTGTACGCAACGTGTGTTGCTGTTGCCGCCTTAGGTATATCTTATTACATCACTTGCAAATACAAAAGAAACGATTCAAATACAAAAGAGCTAAAGACTGCAGCTACGTACAAGATGGTCAGGCAGACTGGGCCCACGCACGCTCCAATATTCACGATCGCGGTACAA
>NW_020209989.1:69102-101476 GCF_003070985.1 Temnothorax curvispinosus
ACACGTGCGTATTGTTATGAAAGAACTTATATACCAACATGTTTCTAGAGTTTGAATATGAACAGAGGAAAATAGTTTACTCTGTACCATCTGTACCAATGGCTATGAGAAAAAGGAGCGGCTCCGGTGCCAAACGTCAACACAAATGCAAGCTAGTACCGATCTATGAGAGTTTCTTTAAGGGCGAAGACCTGACGCTAGCTCATCCAAATTTCTGGAATGAATTGTTCCTCATTAAACCTATGGTACGTATCCTGGGACTGTTTTTGCCATTTTCCGACTTATTGAAGATAAATATATTTATTTCATGCAATATATGTTGCAGGTACCTCACATCGAAAATGAAATTCTACATATGACATCGGAACAGCTAAATGCCAGCAAAGAAAATTTGAACGCATTGGTGTGCCACTGTGTTGACACGTTAGTCGATGAACATCCATTTAGAATAGTGTACGCGCTGCAAACTTTAGCAGCCGTCATCCAATCCATGTATAAAAAAGCCAACCAGGGAGACTATGGATTTAATTTGATAGATATTCTAGTAGGCTTCGATTCTGCGGAGCAAAGGATGACTACGTTAATGCAGCATTGTAATAATTTTTTAACAGGTAATATATAGGTAACAATTTAATAATGTGTGTGTATATATCTTTATTGTTTTTGGAACATTCACATCTCAAGCTTCTTATTTATTATAAATATATTTAAAAAAAATTAATAACAGTACTGAAAGAGCAGAATACATGTTTTTTAGGTGAATATCCGGATAGTTTGAAAGCTTTGTGCCTGAAATTGTTATTAATAATAGTTACCGGTATGGATAATATCAGCCAAAATACTTTACTGGAATATGTGATGTTAAACAGTGTTTTTGAATCGCTAATTCAAGTATGTTAGACATTTATAAATAGTAATTTTTTATTTTCATGAAAAATTCTAAATAAAATTCTGAATAAAGTTCGATCTTACGCGTATTAATAAATTGCTTATATTATTTTGTGTAGTTATTGAGAGATACAGCTGCTAGAAATCGTCACGGTCATGATGCAGTTTTACTGTTAACGCTTTTAGTCAACTATCGGAAATACGAAAGTGCAAATCCCTATATCGTCAAGTTATCAATTTTGGATGATGAATTAGCTCTCAATGGATATGGACAAGCTATATCGAGTTCATTGACGGAATTTTGCCGGCAATTTGCTCAACAAAGAGCGGGTATTGTGACTGCAATAATAGTATATTGTAGTAATATAACTGTTTAGATAATCAATATTTAACGTAAACATTCAGTGTAATAATAATGCGATATATTTTCAGAAATACAAGCATCTTGGCTGTCTTCATTAACTAGTATAGTTGGCAGCATGTTTGTCGGAGAGGAAGAAGCGAAAACCCAACAAGTTCGCGCAAATAATGCTTTACTTTTAGCTTTATACGAGGCTACACATTTAAATCGTAATTTTGTAACTACTTTGGCCTATACGCAAACTGATACTAGTGCACCTCCATCGCCGAATAATACCCTGGGCCCGAACGCGGTAGCTCCTGGTGCTTCACCACCTGACGTGATGGCTCAGCCGTTCAACTTACTAGCAACCTTCCTGCAGTATTGGTGAGAATATAATATAAATTAGTTAGTAGAATTAATATAAATTATTAGAAAATTATTAATAATTCGCTGCTTAAGAATTGTGAGATATCTGCATTTGCATTACAGTTCGATAGTTATGCAAGTAATTCGAACGGAGGCTATAATGAATAATGTGAAGCTGTGCTTCTTGATACTAAGCTGCATTGCGGAGGACCAATATGCAAACAGTTTAATGCACGATGCGAATCTGGCATTTAGAGTTCAGCTACATAGAGTACCTATGCATCATAGGAAATTGCAGGATAAGGCAGCGCCGGCTCAACCGCTTGCAGCTACTTTACTCGGTATCTTTTCAATATATGTTTTAGGAGTTCGTGTTTCTTATGTTCTCTCGAAATATAATAGAAACCAAATAAGGACAGAGTTCCACTAGTGTCGAAGAATTTGCAGCTTACAGCTTATAAAGTATTGCTTATCAAATGTAAATAGTTGTATAAATTTCGAGACGAGTTATAATAAATTAAAGAACGTTTTTTAAATGCTCGTTTTTCATTATGTTACTTAAAATGATTGTGATCTATATCGTTTTGTTATAGATCTGCTTGTCGAGTTCATAACATCACATATGATGAAGAAATTTCCGCTTGAGTTATATCATCAATGTATCGGCGTTTTACAAAGACTGCTGTGCTATCAGAAGAGGTGCCGTGTCAGGCTTGGTTATCAGTGGCGGGATCTTTGGACCGCGCTAATTAACTTACTTAAATTTTTAACAACGCACGAAAGTCATCTTATTAAAAAAATGAACATATTTCCTTTAGCTATTCAGGTAATGAGACGTTTGAGAAATTGCATTGTCATACGATCGAACAAGATAATACTTTGATTACTTTTGACAACAGGTGGTGAACGTTTTAAATTTCTTTATTACGTACGCTGATACATTCCTATCGTCACCCAATAGTTATGATGAATTATTTTACGAAATTATCCGTATGAGACTTATCTTCACCAATCTAAATGCCATGGGTAAGTAGCTGTTAATGATGTAAGAATTTTAGTGCTTTCAGCAAAATAATAAATAGTACGAGTAGCAAATATTTTATAACGAGTATATCTGGAAATGTTTTAGCACTCAGGTATTCGACTAGTGAAACGTACGAGTACAAAGAACACGCGCTCAAATTAACGAATTCTCTCGTCAACGTGAGGGATATAGTAAATCATTTTCCACCGAAGATAGCTGCGTGGCTGGCGAAGGAAAGCTTGTCGACACCAACGGAACAACAAATTCTAGCTATTATAATACAGAATTATGACAGTCTCGCTTTAAAACTGCAGGATAATCTGGATCAATACGAGAGATACTCGGAAAAGCCTAATCATACTGCGTTTTTTGAGGAAATGGTAATAAAATAAAATACATTAATTTATATATACTTGTTTCGTCTTATATCAAAATTCTGTAAGTGATATTTTAACCGTTTGTTATTTTCAGGTGACTGGAGTGATAGTGGATACACGGGCTTCGATAGATCTTAATACTTTAGATACGCAAACTATACTAGAAGAGCTTTCAAATATTTCATAATGTAAAAACGTATATATTGCAATATATTTTCAACATTGTGTGGTTATTGTATCTTTTCTTACGTATTCCCAGCCAGTTTTTCTTATAAATTAATCAAAAGTCAAATGTATATTCATGGAGATATGTTCGAAGATTGTTTATCATTCTTAATACTTTTTTGTTATTCTATATAATTCTTTAATTAAAATATTTCGTTAAAACAATTTCTAGAACATACCGTATGTGTATGAATAATATGAAGACTATCATATGAACAACAAGAAATCGATATTATTCATAAAAATGTACAGTTACACATTGTAAAGATATATAATGTGCATAAAAATACAACATTTATTGGTACTTTAATTTTATTTCTTAAATATATACTGTACACGTCCGTATCTTTTTCTAATTTTTAACATCTATATTATCAAAATAATCACTTATTTGATCCAATGATAATTCACGATAAGTTGAACTGTCCACCTCGTGGATTTCGAATAAAGGAACCGATTGGGTTGCCGCTTTGCCAATGACAATTATGTAAGGGTAGCCCAATGCACGTGCGAAGATCAGACGTTTGCCGATGGTGTGATGCGTGCGATCGTCCAATATCGCATCAATATCTCGTTTATAAAGTATCTCAGACAGCTGCTCGACATAGACAGATGTATCCTCTTCTTTACTTCCAGCCTACGGGTCCCAATTCAGTATATAATAAGGAATATTCTTTAATAGAGATAAAGTCATATTTAATCCTTTACTACCTTTGGTGGTATGATGCATACTGTATACGGTGCTAACTTTATAGGCCACCTAATTTCGTTATTCGTCGACAAGATTTCGGCAGCTAACGTAATGATACGACTTAATCCGAGACCGAAACAGCCCATTACCATAGGTTTCAATTTATTCTGCTCCACGTACATCGCTTTTAACGGCTGCGAATACTTTGTGTCTAACAAAAATGTATGCCCTACCTGCGATTACCGTTTACGCAATGTAGTACATCCTTTTTATAACATTAGCTATCAAGTATTTTTTTTCTTAGAAATTCCTATATTACCTCAGCAGCAATATGTTGATGCAGTTCATTTTTACATTCCGGACAACTCGTCGTTTCGGAAATACTCTGATTAATCGAGAAATTGCACGAGGGACACTGAAGTATCGTGTCTTCACCAATATCAGATATATAATGATATTCGTGTGACATCAGGCCTCCGATTGCTCCCACATCACCTATGCCTTTTTTAACATTTATCATTAAATCATTATCTAAGGCCTTTCCAATGTTACAACTATGCGTCTATGAATACGCAGATTCTAGTATATAATTAGAAATGTTAATTACTTTTTGTGTACTTTATACCAATCTGCCTAAAAATTTTATTATAAGACTCGCAGACTAAATCATACGTATGTCGTGCGTTGTCCAAGTTAGTATCGAACGTGTATAAATCTTTCATGATAAATTCTCGGCTACGTAGGAGACCAAGCCGTGGTTTCATTTCGTCTCGCCATTTACTCGAAATTTGATATAACTTCAACGGTAATGATTTAGTAGAGAGCTGTCCTACGGATGACACCAAATCACAGATTGTTTCTTCGTATGTCTATAACAAAACAAGTTTATCCAAAAGCACACTTCTATATTAATAAAATTAGCATTTATATATTTTCAGTCGAAATAGAAGATATATAAACATATTACACATTTTTAGTCAAAAGATTTATCTTATTAGTTTAGAAAAAATTCTTGTTAATTGAAATGTGTCATTGGCTTTTCTATTCCAGAAATAAATTTTTCAATTTCTCTTCCGAGAAACTCGGACCCAAAATTTTATCTAAAATAAAACTTAATAGGAAAATACAGTATATATATTTCTTACTTACTGGGCTCAATATATACATCTTCTTGTGTCTATCTGTAACTGTAAACAACTCGGTTTTATTGGAGTCTAATCTGTCGGTTTTCTTCCACAGGGCAGCGGGAGTCAACGCTGGAAGTAGTATTTTTTCCGCGCCGATATTTGCCATTTCTTTGTCGACCAGTTCGATTAACTTATTTAAAATTCGCACTCCTAACGGCAGTAGGGCGTACATGCCAATGCTAACTGGTTTAATAATTCCATAATTGATCATTAACTGAAACAATTAAAAAGATTAAAGATGAAGCCTTATTCAAGTCGAAGGAAAATCAGTTGTTTAATTCGGGAATTTTTATGGAACATATAAAAATTAAATGAATATTCGAACCTAGACATAATTTGTTCAAAGGAACTATTAGTTTTTAATTGTAAATTTAGGAAACACATCGTCTTAACATTACAATTTCTAAACATTATTACATCAAGCAAGTGATTTTCAACGATTAAAAAGCACAGTGCAATAAACACTTTGCCCAAAGAATTCATTTATCTATTTGAAAGTATTCTCAAAATATTTTTAATTAATGTTTTAAGAAAGTACCTTGCACACACCTTATGACCTTTCGATGCAATTTCTGTCTTTTCTACGCTATCGAGCGATCCGCTCGTTGCCAGGGGTTGAAATATCCTCGACATCCGAGTCAGATTAATAATTTTCGTTTTACTTGCCATTTCTGAGGATGTTTACACAACAATTGACAACGATGCACGTGCGGGGAAACCGGCCAATCACGTGGAACGTTCGCCGACGAGTGCGCTCGATCATAGAGCGGCGCAAATCAGTAATCAGCTGTTTTTAAATCGCAGCGCCGTCTGCAAACATCTTCCATAAATCATAAAGTAAAGAGAACATTACATTTAAATTCATTTTAATTGCAATTTACAATTGCATGATATGCACTTGTAATTGATGATATAACCTATGATAGGACCAATTCCTTTTAGTGACACAAGTCGACACAAACATCATTCTATCCTTCTTGGCATTCAATGAATAACAAAGACAGAACGATACTTGTGTCGACTTGTGTCACTATAAAAGGAATTGGCCTATAATTAGTAATTTTCATCCGAAAGAACACGAACAAAAACAAACAAACCCATCGAACGCGCGATTGGCCGATCATGCGCAAATACTGTGAACATGCCTTTAACGTCCGCCCCTCCTCCCTGCTCCGTTCGAGCGGTCGCGCGCTCGCGCGCATTGACCGGCGTTATCTCGCGCCGCGCGCTCCGCTCCACCGCTCCACCGCCAACTTCGCTCCGTTCGCGCAGCGGCGCAGGCGAAGGCAATCCCGTATCCCGTCGCTCGTATCGGCTCGGTTCGGTCCGGTCAATTAGTCGCTCCCGTCGCGGGCCGCCGTCGCGTCGTCGTTCCCGTCGGTCAGTGGTCAGTCCAGTCTGTCGGACTGTCAGTCGCGAGACTCGCGAGTCGCGCCGCCGGTGCAGTGGCCGCGAGAACGGGTGCGCGCGTGTGTTTTGGGATATCCTCGTCGCGCGGATGCGCTCGCCTTCCTCTCTGCCACCGCCTGCTCTCCCGGCGCCCGCCAGTCGTCGTCGTCGCCGTCGCCGTCACCGCTGTCACCGTCACCGTCCCCGCAGCACGTCGCAGCTCCCGTCGCCGTCGCGCGCCGCGAGAGGCACACGATGTCGAGCGACGAGCCGTTTCACAGCCTGTTCACCGCCACGGACAGCATCGACGGCATCTGGCCCTTCCTGCAGAGCGTGAGTCTCAACCCGTCCGTTCGTATCCGTTTACACTCTCCTTCGCGCTACCCTCCTCCTTTTTCACCTTTTTCCCCTCTCCTTCCCGTCCTTCTCCGCTGTCGTCGCTTCCCGTCGGCGGCGGTCCCCGGAGTCCCCCGTTTAACTCGTTTTTTTTTCTTTCTTTTTTTCTTTCTTTCCCACGTCTCCTCTTTCCACGTTCTCGAATCTTCGAACGGGCGGCGTCTCGGCAATGCCAGCTGACCGCGTAATTGGAATCCCGAATTTTTGCGTCGTCCTTGATCTTTTCGATTCCTTCGATCGTGTGACGGAGAAACCGGAGTCGCGTTCCAGAAAGCAGCGGCGCGACACGCCGAATGATGTCACGGTTAATTGCGCGTTCTCCGTTTCGCGGTGATTCTCCCCTTGACGTTTATTACTGTCAAAATGTACGAGATCGTGTCGTCCTTCCTCTCGAGATAATTTTCCGCATGCGCTCGTTCGTACTTGTATCTCGATGATCGAGATCACGCGCGTGATGCGGAGAGATAACGCCGCATCGGGACACTTTTACAAGGCCTTGTCTCTTCTTGCCGCAGGCTCCACGTTGTGCTTTCTCGATTGAAATAAAACGCCGCTAAATTCGGAGAGAACGAAGAAAAGACACGAAGAGAGGCGAGTTACGAGGATTGGAAAGAACCCGCGGACGTCGCGCGTCTCTCGACGACTGAAAGACAAGAGTAGAAGTTTAAAAGGCAGGAAGGAGACACGGAAGGAGCCGATTTAAAAACCGGACCTGCCGCAATTTTTTCCAGCTTTTACGATGCTCGAGAAAGGGAAACCGTCGCGCGCACGTAAAAATGCGCGTGAATATAGCGCGGATGACGAGCGTGAAAATTATACGGTTCACGCTATATGGAAACGTACGCGTGTTTGCGTGGACTTAAAATGGAAATTTATGTGCGGTCAATCATGAAAATCCACTCCTTTCCGTTCCGTATCACGTCATTTCCATTTTAAAGTCATTACGAGCGCCATACGCGATAGTCTCGTTATAAATTCGTATGTGCATTTCAATTAAGCGAGTACATTCCTCGCGTGTGTCATTCACGCGTAATTCTGCATATTTTCTGCGCATCGCTCCACTATCAGTTGCTACATCCTCGCGTTCCAGATTCCTGTGGCCGGCGATTTACATTCGCCGCTCCGGCAACTTTCGTTTTCGACGGCGCGCCACGCGCTGTTTACGCCGAGCTCTGAACGCCGAGATCTATTCCGCAGAAGAGGCGCAGATCCCTTATCTTATCGCTGCGCCGCCGGTGTCGCGTGCGCGACGAGACGCGTATCAGACGGGAGCAGACGGGAGGCAAGAATGGAATTCAATACCGGCTACTGGCTCCGGCGATGCCGCGACCCTCTTATCGTCCTGGACGAAGAGGCGGCGGCGTCGGCGTCGGCGGCGAAAAATCGCCGATTATATTGGCGCTCTATTTTCGTCGTCGTATTCGTTCAAGGGCGTCCCGTTGCCGAGATACGTGGCCCCCCCCTCCCCCTCCACGAAAACGCAACGCGTTATACACGTAATTCGGTCTCCAGAATCTCGCTGGATATTTTTAAACGGTTATCGCGTGTCCCGCTTTCGAATTTCTTCATTCCTCTCGTTGTAAGGAGATTACCGTCCACTTAAGGCCATTGCACGTAACAAAGTTTTAGTTTTAATCGTAAAGCCGTAAGAAAATAGACCAATCACACTTGATTATTCTTCAAGCGCGAGGAGAATAATCGACTGTGATTCGTCTATTTTATTACAACCTTACGATTATGACTAAAACTTTGTTACGTGCAATGGCCTTTACTTGTTCAAGTAAATAAATCGCTAAATTGATAGAGAAAGGGGTCGGGGGATAGGGAGAGGGAGAAACATGTGTTACGCTTCTTTTTACGCGCGGCTCTGTTAAGAGCTGTAAAAAGATACTTTGTGTGTGAGAGAGATAGGGCCGATATCACAGTCTCCGATTAACGTGATCCTCCGATTAAACTCACTCTGCATCTCTTTCTAAGCTGTTTCCCTAGAAAGAGACGAAGAGTGAGTTTAATCGGAGGATCACGTTAATCGGAGACTGTGATATCGGCCCATAAGATAACACATTGAAGTTTTTTCATTTAAAGATTAGGTTTAGCGATATCAGTTTCATTCGCTCTGGAGTACTTAAAGAATATTAATGTGTTTCGTATGAATGTACTGTTGCAGATCGATTGGAGGGATCCATGGCTAGCCGCGCTATTGACTTTTCACGTTGCCATCACGATGACCGCGTTAATGACAAGGAACCACGCGAATTTTCAGATAATCCTGTTCCTCGTGCTCCGTAAGAATCTGCTGATAATTACCACGGATTTCGCCCAGTTTTTCCGTAACCGTTACCACGAGCTGTCTCTGTTTCAGTGCTCCTGGTTTATTTCTCTGAAAGTATTAACGAGGTTGCGGCGACCAACTGGATGTACGTATTAAACTGCGACCGCGGCGTATCAAAGCGGCTCCCCTTCTCCGAGCTTTTGCGGTTCGTTTTCATATAATCCCCTTTAACAACTTTCGCAGGGTATTCTCTAGACAGCAGTACTTCGATTCGCAAGGCCTGTTCATATCCGTCGTTTTCTCCGTTCCCATTTTAATAAACTGCATGATCATGGTGGTAAGTATATAGCAACTTCCGAGAGCAACCCGGCTTCGAACGCGCGTTGATCGTCGTTGACCTTTCAGGCCAGTTGGCTTTATCAATCCAGTCAATTAATGACGAGCCTGAAGCGGGCTCAGCTGCGGCAGCAGGCCAAAAATCGTCAGTCGAACGGGGAGACGACGAACGAGAGAACGGCCGCTCGACCGAAGCACGAATGAAGATCCGGAGATCTAGTCATGACACGCGGTAGAACGAGAAGATGTTACGTGCTATTTAAGGACAAGAGAGAATCGCTAGAATTATACTTATGTCGACTTACAGATAGATTTTATAGAGCGCTGTGTACACTTGGCCATCGATTCGACAAGCGTTCCGACCTTTATCGCGAAACGCCGATTAGACTAGTTTGATATTTCACGCTGAGACCTGCGCGACGGAAAAAGGGGAGGGGAAAAAATACATACAACAATATATTAGCGCAGTCGGAACGATAACGCACGTCGGAGTTGCCTAGTCAAACAACTCTCCGTTTAGAACGTACCTCCCGACATCGCGCGCCGTTTTACACACAACGATTTTACGAAATTAAACCACTTGATGCGCAAAACGCAAACTGGATTGATGAGAGATAATCGGCCGGGCTACGAACAATAACTACGCAGGAGGAGTAACATGCGACAAGCCACGGTTTGTCCTTGTCTTAACATTAAAGGCCGACTTCGACCAAATTGTAGTCATATCCATAATTACATTGTTAACTTAATCGGCGGTTATTTGCCAACACAGCAAAAATGTTCAATTGTATTCGTCGTCTTCAATATTTAATCTCTGCGTTGAGCGTGGATAATGATTATAAAAAAAAATTAATGATTCCATTCACGTTGAGTTGCATAGGCGCTTGATATGTTAATTGCCGAACGAATTAATTGAAGTTTGGTCGAGGTCGTCCGACGGGGAACATTCCGCTAGTTTATTTACGTTGTTTTGATATTCAAATACTGGTCGTGAGAATCAAAGTGTTCTTAATGTGTAATTAACGTACTTATTACATGAAATAGCGCAGACACGTCACTTTCATCGTAACAGCTCCGCTGTAAAGAGATATAACACATTAATTAAGGACCCTAATACACACCTGTATATTTGTGTGTGTATGCGCGCGCGCGCGTGTGTGTGTGTGTGTGTGTGTGTATGCTGTGCGTATACAAGCATGTGTGAGCGAATTTTGCGTGAGTCTTGCAAATGTGGCCTTCCGCGAATCGTGCTTCGCGATTTTGAGGAAGGAATGCTAGATGTTCCCCCCTGGGGTGTGGTGTGTCGCGTCATTCCCTGAATTGTATATTGATGTAAAATCAAAGCGCATTACCTTGCCGCCTTTATATTTAATATTACGCGCGTTTAATCGTTTTAAGATAATAAAGAGTATTTGTTCATACAAACGCACGCGTCCCCGCCCGCTCCTCTGCCGTTTTTCCCGCTCGTCCCGCGACGCTGACTCAGCGAATTGCAAATCTCATTAAATGCATACTTGCGTGCGTACGGATTCGTTTTTTGTATGTTTTCCTGCGCATCATTAAAAATGATCCGTGCGACACGTTCTCGGATTTGCTGTCGCTATACCGAGCATCATGGCTTAAGTCAGTAAATCAAAAACGCCCACGTATTTTTAATTATAATTATGTTTTATATGTATATATAGATATATCTTTAATTTTAAAATTATTTTTTAAAGCCCACCTTACACGATCTGAGGATAGAAATCTGACGTGTCTCTAACTTTTATATCGCATGCTTTAAATACGAGAATGTATTTTAATATATTATTATTTAAATATATGTATAATGTGATATATATTAATACACACACGTAGTTTAACATATATATTTTATCTAAGTACGTGTTCTGACCTCGATTCTTTTTCATACTACACCGCACATGAATAAAATATTCTCCTGCATATTCTGCTGATGTGAATTATAAATCGTCTAAAGTGGGCTTATGCTACTTTATTAATATTAATATTATTGATTGTGTATTATCGAACGGAATCAGAATTCTTTACCCACCGAAAAGATTCGCAAACGTGGCTACGTAGTTCGATCCTGGAGGCGTTTAGATAAAAAAATGGCCGCGCTCAGGTTTATGTATTTTCGGCACCGGCAGCAAAGCAAACTGCAAGATTCCGCGAGCTATTCGTTGAATGACAGATTGTTAAAGATGTTTTTTAACAAAAGTACGTGAGGGAGATTCGACTTAAATTGCTTGACGCCGATGCGGTGACGGGTATCGAGTATGTTTCGACGATGTTGTTCGTTCGCGTCGACGGCACGACCGGTCGCGACGGATTTAATCGCGCGATACGTCTCGAGAGGCGACGTGCCGAGACGATGCGTGTCGAAGGAACTCGAGAGAGGCTTCGAGGCAGCCTCCTGCAAACCGAGGGTTTTGCCGGAAGGGACGAAGGCCGACGATGGAATTTACGCGCTGAAACCGCGACCTAACCTAAGCCCGAGCGAAATGAACGCGACTCCGTCCGCTTGCGAGGACTATCTTGATGAACGTGAAATAGAGCTGCCGCATCCTCTGGACGTGTGCACCGAAGACCTGTCGGACATCGGTGCGCCCCTCACTCCGACCTTCACCTTTGCCAAGTACGCGAACAAGTCCCGCACGATTCAGGAGCTGGTGAAACTCGGAGTCGCTCTGTACAAGTTCGAGGCGCAGGAGGGGATGGTGCAGTACATCCTGAACCTCGACTTCGAGCGGGACGTGATGCCGTACATAAGGTTCCTGCACGACTGCGGAGTACCCGCCGATTACCTGGGCGAGTTCATCACCAAGAATCCCAATATCTTCAAGGAGGACATGGACGATCTGCACACGAGGATAAGATACCTAAGGGCGCACAATTACAGCAAGTCGATGATACAGACCATAATCTGCAAGAATCCCAACTGGCTTTTGTACAGCACGAAGGATATAGACAACAGGCTCGGCTATTTCCAGAGCAACTTCAAGCTTCGCGGCAAGGAGGTGAGATTCCTGACGGTCAAAGGGCCCAAGGTGGTGACGTACAGGATGGTGCATCTGCTGGAAAACACGTTCAGCATCAAGGAGGAGATGGGCTTCGGTCAGACGCAAGTGAAGAGACTGCTTCTCAGGCTGCCCAAGATATGGACCAAGAGTAAGCGCACGCACGCGCATGGCAACGATTAATTTTAGGATTTGCGAAGACGAATGTGCTTGACGTCTATTAAATTGTGCTTTCAGATCGCGAGAAATTGCTAAGTACATTCGAATACGCTCATAACGAGATGCAGCTGCAACATGACTTTATCGTGCAGACGCCGCACGTTCTGCTTTGCAGGAAAACCAGACTCGAGCAGAGGCATTTGTTCCTGGTGGAATTGAAAAAGGCACAGTACGATCCTTCTAAACCAATGTACGTTTCACCACGAGCCTTAATTAGCGGTACAGACGTGGACTTCTGTAGAGACGTCGCACAGACGTCCACCGACGTTTACAATGCGTTTCTCAAAACGTTTTAATTATAATGCAGATGTAAATAAATGTTGATAGAATATTTTTCGTTTTCCGAATTATTTCTAGTAGCGGTATTCCCGTTTCCGTGAGATTTCAATAGGCTTTCGTGTATTTTGCTGATTTTTATGTACATCACGTATAAATAAGTTTTTTCTTTACATCGCATTCGTTGAAACCACAATTATCCTCTATTAAATAAAAAAAGAAGTAAAACATATACGTCGCTTCATATTAATAATAAGTTATGTATAATTTGTTTTTTTTTTTACATCGCACGAAGGCGATACTGTAAAGTATTCCCAATTGCACTTGTAACAAAAGTATCGCAAAATTAATACATTTGCGATACTTTTAATATAAATGCAAGATGAAAATAGTCGTACCCAAATACGCGATAAAGGTCCATTTCGTAAAAATTCGATCTCCAATGGAAAATGGAGTATTTCTAATAATGCTTTTTCTTAATCAATCGTAACTTAATTATTCGCCTAAGGCCGTGTCGCATCAATTAACACTAATCCCAATCCATTTTCAGCACCTTGTTTAACAAGGATCTATGGAGATAAAACGGACGATTTTAACGCAAACAAATATTGGCGAGAGAGAGAGAGGGACAGAGTTAGGATCAGTGGTGATCATTGCTGCCGGGCCCAAAGTGTTTAATTGTACTTCCCTAACTCTATCTTCCTCTGTATCGCGCGCACCGAATGATAGAGCAGCGAATCGATCAGACCGGCCACGGTGAACACGCCGCCGATGATCGCGCAAGTGTTGGTCGCGAAGTGGCCGAACGACTTCGCTTTCTCCGTGTACTTGACCATGAGCGGGCTCAGCTCGTAGCTGAAGAATATACCGGGCATCCCGGACTCGCCGGTGAGCAGGGATACCCGCTTCGAGTGCCGCGTCACGGAGAACTGATTTGTGAGGAGGGTCGAACCGTCCGCGCGGACGTACGTCGTCGGGACGATCTTGATGTAATGATAAAACATCATAGCGCCTGAAAGCAGAAAACAGCATCGTATATATCGATAGAAGAACCTGGATACGCTTGATTCGGATTTTAAACGTATCTCTTCAACATGTAATTAAATGTACGTGGATAAAGTACGAGAGGGATTTGCAAGAGGATTCGCTCGCGGATTTAAATCCCTAATTTTCGTAATGAAGAAGTTTTAAAAGTTCTCGAATTCATCGACAAAAGCGAGTCTCAATTATACGCTGATTTTCCATGTTTTACGAAAATAAAATTTCGTAAAACATGGTTTGGTAAAATTTGAAGTTTCTCAATTTCTCTCCGAGAAAATTCCATCTGTCTTATAAGTTTCTTTCAAAAACACAATTCGTACATAGCGACGCGCAATTGAAATCTCCCGCCACGAATGACGAAATGCAGACGAAACGGAAATAGCAGACGGCGCGGCCGTCTTCTCGCTCACGTTGCGGAACTATCATGGCGCCTTCCCGATAATGTGATACGAGAGCAATGCGTTGAAAAGTTCCGGGCGATTTCACAGGATCGCGACCAAGTTCCAAAATTGAAAAGTAGGAGTTAAATCACCCCCGATCGCCCGCTCGCGCCGCAGGATTACGTAACGGACACTTTAACAGTAAGTGCGCGCACGATCAGTCTCATATGTGTGTGTGTGTCACTAAACTCCATAAAAACGTTTACATTTCTATTAAAAATTTGGAGAATTTTTCTATTTGTCATTAATGGAAGGCTCAAAGCTTTTCAAGAGAGGTGAACTCAGTTCCTCTCGCCAGAATGGAGAGGTTGTGATTTAAGATCAGAAATTAAAAAAAAAATAGTTTGCGGGAACAAACACTGGAACTCCAACTGTTTTGCAGGCTGCAAGATGCCGGTGGTACCTGGAGGAGCTTACCAGCAAGGACCGACTTGCTTTGATAGAATGAAATTGGGCTTCACAATCGGATTTTGCGTGGGAATGGCCTCTGGTGCGCTCTTCGGAGGATTTTCCGCCCTTAGGTATTTTACGCGTGCATAGAAAAGACCTACACATGCGTTGGACAACTTGAATATGTGTGATTACAAGATTTTTTATCGCCAGGTACGGACTGAGAGGAAGGGAATTATTAAACAGCGTTGGCAAGGTGATGCTTCAAGGCGGTGGCACATTCGGCACGTTCATGGCCATCGGAACAGGGATACGATGCTAGCGCATGGGCGGAGCTACGTCACGGAGTATCTCGCAGCCTATCTTTTTCGTTGCAACCGTTGTACAATTGTAAGCGCGAGTCACTAAGTCTTTAATAAAAATAGCGTTAAGGAGCATGAACGTACCTTCCATGGCGACTACGGTCGTGTCATCCATAGGATTTGTTTTCCCCGAGATGTTGAGCCCGAAACTCAAGTGTCTAATCTTGTGCGTCATATTGAAGTGGGACGAAGTGTAAGGTTGAACGTCGTGCACTGTGGCGTCAAAGAATGAGCTTGTGAGAGCATAGTACAGGGAATATTATTAGGAAAAAAAAAAAAAAACAAACAAACTGCAACTCGTTAGTTTACCATGAACGTGATTAACCGAGAAACTGGCGCCTGGCGCGATGTGAAAACTACCGCCGACTCTATTCACTTCCATATAACCGAAGATCTGACAGCCTTGCGTGAAGGCATGCTTGAGTTTCTCCATGGACTTGTCATTCTGACACTGTTTAACGTCAGCCGGATCCGGCGGGGCCCACTTCTTGCGTCTATAGGCCTCCCACACGTCCTCGCAGGTGTTGCAACATCTGCGGACGAAAGAAAATTTTTGTAAATGTGTTCAAATAAATTTCACGTACTTAACAAGTAGGAAGCACTGTGAAGTGTTTACTTCATAGTGTCCGTGGCCGCTCCGTAGCAATCTCCACAGGTCTCCTCTGTGGTCGTACCGATTTCTACTGCCTGTAAAAATATTGCCAATAGTAACTAATTTGCAAACGGACGTTTCAGTCAGAAGATATTTGTGGAAAGCCTGCGTTACCTTCTCCGTAGTTTTACTGACAGCCTTTGCATCTGTAATATCTACAATAAAGCATTTTTTTTACATGACGTTTCTAGCTGATGTTGCGTATATCGAAAGGGACATTGCGCTTACTTGTTCTTTGTGGATCCTCTATAGGTTTGCCGTCCAGGTCTAACCGTCTTTTAAAAATATTGTGCTCTATGTGCAAATGTTGCTCACCCGTCGTGTCCATGGCGTCTATCGATAAAACTGCAAAATACTGAAATGACAGACTACATCGCCTCTCTCTTCGCCTACGTATGGATACAAGTTGTACTTACGATCGCAAGATATAGCTGGGACTATTATATCCAAGTTGATTCTCAGTTTAGAACCCCTGGATGTATCTACAAATAATTCCTCGCTCATAGTTGGTGTAAGATAATAGTTTACTTCTGACAAAAACAGTATGCCCATGATGATTGTACTAATGATTGTAACTGAAAAGGCATTATTTTGTCATTTGCACTGGTGTAACGTGAGATCGGCGATTCTTATCAATCGTAACGAGGTTCGAGTACGTCAAGCTGCGCTTTATTTACTACTGACCAAGTGTAAACAACAATATTTGTCACAATTGTCACAAACGCTAAGAGACACATGGTAAAACAAAACGAGATAACTAGGAACATTTATACGAGCATCGAGTATCGCAGGACGCAAATTAAAGCGTTGCATTGCAACCCATTGAAATGTTTCAGTCAACAAAGTATTTAACAATTTTAAATGGCATGTTAACAGGAGAGAATTCTACAAGGTTAATCGCTCGCCGGTGTCGCGTCACCTCGCACCGGATTAACGCTAATTGGCGCGGCTGAACGTAAACGACTCGTCGACGGTCCTCGTGGGCGATTCTCCGGGTCTCGCTCGCGCCGGCGACGGACGGTACACTGTGTTTACCGATGGCGCCGCTGAAGGTCCTCACGAGGATATCGGCCTCCTCGCGCACCTTCGGGTGCACGTCCAGCTGCCGTAGCATCTGCATCTTCCCGACGGCGGCGTGGGGACGGTACGCGGCGTTCGCTCCACACGACGGCCCGATATTTTCCCGTACGACACGTACGTGTCATGACAAGCCACCCAGCACCCTGCCACCTTGAAACGTGGCAGACAGCAGGCTACCATTGGCCGAGCGGCCGGTAGGCCCCCGTCCGCTCCGTTCTCGCACGCCGTCCGGTTACTCCGGCTACACCCACAAACGAGACGGACGTATATCCACACCCGTCGGACGGAAAGAGAAGAGGAACCTGAGCGCGAATGGTGCAAGCAAACCGGCCTCGTAATCTCAAAACCGCTATTTCCGCGCTGGGAAAAATTCTCCAACCTCTCGCGATTCTTCTCCATTTATTTTATTTTTTATTTCGGCCGCAAGCAATTCGTTTTATTTCTTTAATGTCACTCATTGGCGCAAATTAGTAAATTTTATAATAAAATTTCTAAATTTAGACTTTATAAGCAAAGAACCGAGAGGACATTTTTATTTTTAGTTATAAATTCTTCGTATTCCTTTAAATAATACGATATTCTTTGTAAAAAGAGATTAATTCCCCTGAGACTTTTATTTTAATTTTTACATGTATGCGGAAAATCTACAGATATGGCGTCGTTCGTATTAAAAAAGAACAAAGAGCGTATAAGATGAAGATAAAAAATATATTAAATCCTTAGAGTTATCGTTAGTAACATGGTTCGACGAACGTTCTTTTGTGGAGCGCTGAAAAAGAGGCGAGGACAGAGGAATGCTGAAATAATAATCTATTCGTTGTACAATTTATAATTCGCAACAAATGCTCGATAAACTTTATTCCACATCGTGCGTCACGTTGCTTTTCGGGACAGGTGTCTCGATTTAACATACAGATGTATGTTCGTAGTCGTTACGTATCTGTACAAAGCGACCCTTTCGGATGTATCTTTTTTTTCGGAAGAGGTATGTTAAGGTGAAAAATTCGAATACGTATGGATGTGTATGTGTGCACGCGACTGTCTGTCGGACGTCAGAAAAGGCATTATTATAGTCTTGTTCTCCATAAAACCCGAATGCAAGGCGAGTCTGTCGACATAAGGTCTTCGCATCAATTTGTAGGCTTTGCGTTATTAAGGCACTCTATGCCAGGAATATTACTTAGCGTTGTACGAACAGCAAAATGAGACACGAAACAGAATTCACGGGGAAGGTGTATGGTGGACTCAAATAGCTAAATGATCGTACGTGCGTACGCGGTTAACTAAATTAATTAATTATCGTTAACTAAATTAAAAGTACGCTAAAATTAACTGGACAGCGGTCTAACACATCAATCGACCCGTTGCTACTACAGTCGTTGTTGAGATTGGCAGTAAGACATGCGATATGACTTTCTTCGTTGTAAAAAAGCGTCTCTTTCGGTTTTTTAATATAACTCTCTGATATCGTTACCGCTATGTCGATTCGTCAAAAATAAATGATTGAAAATTCGCGGTTTTTTGTATAATTTTGATATATATATTATATATATAGTAAAATATATGCGAAATAAAGTTCGATGAGATTTAGTACGCAGAACGGGTCGTTTGTAAATCTATAACAAACTAACGTAAACGGTGTATTTAATCATAAACGGTATCATAATGAGATTCTCGATCGCGCCTTTCACGCGACAACGTTCGACATCGCTTCACGCGGCGTGAGATATTCGTAGCATTCTTTGTACTCTGATTACACGTGCCTCGCGCTTTCTTAACCGCGCGGCAAACGGAGTCTGATTCTGAATACCACTTCCCGCAACGTAATCTCGCAGTTTTTCGTACGTGACGTAGGCAGTAATAAAAAATCTTTCTCTTATTCGCGCGTACAACTTCTGCAGCGCCTGACTTTTGATTATCGAGTCCTCCGATATCGTTAGCTGCGCTCAGGAATCAATTAGTAGATCCAATTGACCGGCACCCACTGATGCTCCGTGGCTAAGGCATCCAAAGCTGCGATCACCTGCCTGAACGTATTGTCGAAGTCCTCGTTCACGATCACCTGGTCGATGTACTTCTCGTAGGCTCTCTGCAGAGCCGCGGATTCCTCCAACGTGGATTTCAAATCGTCCTCCTGTCAGATGAATCGTCAATCAATCTTTTGCTTTCAACGTCTTATTGTGTAAAAATATTCTTTTTCTAAGATAATGCTTTGTACGATGATTAGTTCATGATAAAAGCGGTGTGAAATGCACGAGATCACGAACGTAGCTTGATTTCCTTGTTTACGGTAAAGAAAAGTGTTTAGAGAGATATTTGATTTACTAGTAAGGACGCGAACTTGCCAAGAGAAAGTTGACATTTTCGTGGCTCCCGTGACTAAGCATTGAAGGGTTCTATTCTACGAACCAAAACGTAGGGAAATATCGTGCGAAATATAATTAAATCTATAGCTACTAATAATTTTGTAACATTCCAAATTATGGACGGTGTGTGAATATATGCTGCAAAAAATAACATAATCAAACAATACGAGTCATGCGATACAAACCTCGTATAAAGATGCGAGGGACTCCAGTGTCCTGGCTCTTCTCGAGCTGTACCTGATGGAACTCTGACGGTCGAACTAGCAAAGCCAACATCAAATTTATACAACGAATTAACTAAAGTGAGGGAATAAAAATGAAGTAAACGACGAAATAAACAAGTTGTCGCAAATAGATTGCTAGCATCACATGATAGTCGGTAAGAGGAGCTTCAAAGAGGACGTAGAAATTTAACAGAAAAGACGTAGGGAAAGACGATTTTTATAAAAATATAGGCGCAAGCTTTAGAATACCGTTAGATTTCGATTGCTGGCACCGGTTGATCTCCCGAGATCGTACAAAGACTTCAGCTGCTCCATCCCAGGCGCGGCGATAAATATGACGTAAGGCATAAACTCCGTGCTGTTATGGAGAATTTTGAGCGCGGCCGGACTGCAGTCCAGCACGCACATCTTGCCGGCCCTTATCAGTTCCCGCACCGAGTCCAGTTTCGTGCCGTACAAATGCCCGCCGTGTTCACCGTGCTCCAGGAACCTGTGTTCCCTAATGTCGGTCTCCATGGACTCGCGATCGGTGAACCAGTAACTCTTGCCGTCCTCTTCGAGGACTCTAGGCGGTCTCGAGGTGTCTACGAACAAATCACGCTCGCTCAGTATGATAATCAATGATATCTACCTTGATCAATGAAAAGCGAATCGAGGTTTTCTTACAGGGTACGATAGTGCCGAACTTTTCGGGATCACTGTTGATTAGCCTGTTTTTCAGGGTTCGTCGACCTACGCCGCGTGGACCGACCAGAGCCAAGGTCTTGCGTCGAAACGGCGGCATCCGAGCGACCTCCTCGTAGAGAAGCAACTCGGCACTGTCAAACTCGCCGTTCGACTTGGACTGGTACATCTTTCTCTTCTTCTTCTTGGATATTCTGGTGCCGCAGATGCTGATCTTGTGAACAAAATCGGCCTCGGGCGGCACGAACGCCTTTCTGCGCTCTTCTAACTCCAGCGAGGGTATCAGCCCGGGCGATCCGAGACCCTCACCCTCCACTCTTCGCGCCTGCCACCAGTTCGGATCCGCCTGGTCGACGATCTGGAGGATGTCGCCCTTCTGGAAAGGCAGACCGATCTCCCGGCAGGGCAGAAGCGTGTCGTCCGAGGGATCGTAGTCGAAGAGAGCCCTCATGTAACACTACAACGACAAATCAAATCAAAGGCGGTTCGATAAGATTGTTATGAATTTTCTCGGCGATTACGACGCCAACTTCGTGTTCTCCGCGCCCGAACGAGCGCCATAAGAAAGGGGAATGAGAACACGAGTTGTTAACAGAGGCATCGAGGTGGAAAAACAGCCTATAGCACTCACCGTGGACTTGAGAGGTCGATTCGCGTCCGAAGCGATACCTGGAGCCACTTTCAAGGATAGATTCTCCTTGGCGTCCTGGATCGCCTGTTGAAGTTCCTCGGGATTTCGAACTCTCTTGCCGTTGACCTCGAGTATCACCTCGCCCGTTTTCAAAAGCTCTTGACGAGCCGCCGTGCTGCCACCGAGGATCCTGGCGATGATCATATTGCCAGATTCATCTACCTGCACTGTCAGACCCTGGAAAAATACGAACACGGAAATAACAAAAGTGTCTCACCCTTGTTTAGCTACGTCGAATTAAATAAAGCGCATTTTGTTTGCGAGATTACAGTAGTTCCCAATGTCGGTTAATAAAGCCTTAAGCGACAACGTTAAAAATCGCTAGCCATATCTCGGCGCGTTGGAGTATCTTAAAGAAGCGCGCAGTACCAGAAAATCGGCGAAACACATGGCATGCCGGAGAAATAAACGTTCGTACTTATTTACGAACTGCAAGTGGCATCTTTGTCTTTTCTTCGAGCGTATAGCTGGTGGGCTAAGAGCTTCTTTCGCGATAACCTTTTCAATCTCGCCTTAGATAATACTAAATTTAGTTTCTCGCGTGTCGAATATTTTTCTTGTTAAATGTTTACAGTAACTACATTATTTTGAAAGAAGAAAATGAATGTTCGTTGTTTTAAAAAAGAACGGAGAGGAACTTTTAAATGGAGAGAGACTATTACATCGAGACTTAGAATTGATGGGCTGTCTTCTATCTAAATAATAAATAATGATACAATTATTTATTTTGCTGGAGAGTTTATTCCTATATCGTCTGGACTTACCAGGGGTTCGTCCGGTTGCCTCCGAAGGCCGACCACCCTGATAGGCATCTCCTCCCTCTTGTTCGTCGGCATCGTCAACACGAGCGGATCGGCCGATGTGGAAGGCGTTTCCCTGCGTTCCACGATCGCGTCGTGCGTCTCGAGGAGTGCTCTCAGATAAGCGTTGCCGAGAAGATTCACCAACTCCCTGGCGTGCGGGTTCCTGGAGGCTCGGAATGCGTGGCACACCTCGTCGACGATGTCACAGACGGACGAGCATATCGGCTCCACGGGCACCGGCGGGTCTTCGAGACGCTCCTGCACCTGGCACGCAGACAAGAAGAGAGTGGACTTCAAATCGGGACCTGTTAAAAACTGGTTTCTCACGGGCCTTAGAAATGTGACTCCTCCGCAACCCTATCTCTTTCACGCTGGCGCGTTTTGTTGATAATTTCAACCTATGATAACGTTTCTTTTCCAGTCGCGTTACGTTCGAGCGACGCTTTTCTGATTTTATTTCTTTTTTCATTATTTTATTCTGTTTCGCCCTGCCTGTAGATTCGTAATTATTTCTACATTATTTATAACCCGCGAAAATATAATAATAATCAGTCAGATGGAAAAAAGAAATTTATTGGTTCAATGTACCGTTAAATCAACAAATTTCTTCAAACATAAAAGAGCTGTGTAAGAATTTACGAATTACGGGAAAAAAATGCTAACGCGTTAATGATCAGTGACATGCAGTGATGTAAACTCTGATTGAGTTCAATCGGATTAGAGTTAATTTAATCGACACGAAAGACATTTAGTCCCACCCTACCCGGTGCGGTTCAGAGTTTACAATGAAGTAATTGGGAAAGTAGGTCATGCCGACTCGTTCGACGACGCGTTTGAGATGGCGCATTTTCGAATATACAGACGAATATACAGGTCTTAATGACCTGATTCCTTTGACAAATTCAGCTTGAATGTATCACTTCTTTGAAATACGACGAGATCTAAAAAGAGAAATTTGGGACGTATAAGCAACGGGCTTACAATCCCTTCTCATAAAAATTGCAAACCTCAAAGAAATCAATGAGGAAACCAAGACTCACGCAGGACTGTAACGCTAATGATAATAATGATGATACAAAAATAAACGAAAAACGTTCGACGTAAGCCCGCAAATCTTTCCTCGATCACTCTGCGATTGTCGTGCACGGTGACGAGTAAATGTAGATTGTCGCCGTAGAACGATGATTCACCGTTTAATTATTTCCTCTCGGGAATCGCAAACTCCCGCGACGATTCTTATACGCGATTACTACACTCGCGTTTTATCGCGGTCAGGCGAGAGAATTTCCTCATCGTATAACGTGCTCTCGCGACACGCGTTGCGGACAATTTCTCCCGATGATTAACGGGCTACGAGGACTTGCGACTCTTCCTCCGGACATTTTACAGTTTCCCGTATTTGTTCGATCTGTTTGCTCAACGCGCCTCGCCCACGTGCTCGCGTGTAGTTCAGACGCGAAAATCCGTAAATCGACGTCCGTCGCGCGAGATTTATCGACGCACTTCGTCGCGGACCATCAAGTCCGGCCGCGGTCGTTTTCTCGTCCCGTTTACTCCGCACGGACTCTCGCGCACAACGAGCGTTGTATCCGATTGCGTCGGGAGGGACGCGAGATTTACCGGAGGCTGCGTCCGAGACGCGCCGCACCCCGCACTTGCGTTTATGGACTATAAAGCCGCGGCATTTATTTATCCGCTTCGCTGCAAAGATCCTTTTGCGAGACGAATCGCTCGGAATTCGTTTCACTCCTCGAGAGAACGGGGCGACCGGGAGAGCGATCTTCGCGCAAAAAAGGCCGCACCTTGCCGCGCGAATTACGGCAAAGCGCGAGCGAGAGAGTCCCCACGTTTCTCTCCCGAGTATCATCAGGCGAGTCGAACCCGTCGAGCCTCTTACGTTTTCACTTTTTCTATCAAGTTAATCTCAATCCGCTTTGACGATCGCTAGAGCCATATACGATCCCGCCGATTCTCTCCCGGCTACCCCGTCGTTATCGCACGTCCGAACCCTTTCCCAATCGCTCCACTAACGGTACTTTCGTGTTTCTTCAGTCGCACCTCTCGGCAAACGGCTCACGTCCCACTCGCGAAGCAGAGCAACGTGAAATTGAGGATAATGATGATGATGATAATCTTCCGTCCACCTCGACAGACGTCTCTCTTACGAACTATATGCTTCCCGCGTTCCTCAGGAGTGACGTCTCACCTGGAGAAAGAGTCGCGACGCGGTGCTCCGTCCGAACTGGTGAAGCTAAGCGGTTCTAACTGGTCGTGGTCGGTGCCCCCGCGGTGGTATCGATCGGCGAGGGAGAGCCTGGCTCTCTCGAACGGAGGGAAACCAGATCGTCTGTCGCACGGGGCGGCAGAAGCGACTACAGTAGGATGCTGACGAGGGTGGTGCTCTCGGAGTTGGTAACGTACGCGCGACACTCTCGCGTAGTAAGCAGCAAGTCAGAAAAGTCTGCCGCGCCTACTGACGTCGCCTGGCCTCCCTCCGCATAGGCAGCCCGTTCAGGCGAGTCGCCTGCCGTTTCTGAAACAGGTGGGGGCCCTTCCTTCTCCTGGCCTGGCATGCACTCCGCTACGTTCGCTCCAGGAGCGTATCTCTCTCGTCCGGGTGCCACTGTTTCAAGGTCGGCGCAAAACGAAGCGAAATCGTGCGTCTTTGCGGACGCTCCAGGCTCCGTCTCTCTCGGACACTTTGCATACTCCTCGTTGACTCTATTGTTTATCGCGCCTTTCTCGTTCTCATCCGAGTCCGTAAATTATGATTCTATCAGGTCTATTTTAAATTAAATGAAGAATATGACATACTTGACGCAATTTTATAATTCAAGCCTTCGGAGTTGATCCAAAAGTCAAACCTTCTCCCTGAAATTTTTCGGAATTCGGAGATAAACCGTAAAACAAACGTACATTCCTCTTTTTTTATTACCATGAAAAAACATGCAAAAGATGAATATGGAACGTCCGCAATATTTACCGCTTTCGATAGAGAAAACGCTGTTGACACAAGTGAGGCATTTGTCACGTTTACGAGTCTTTACGAGTGATCCTGTTTGCAGAGGATTGCTGCAATCGAAACGACGTCAATGTCCTCTTTCAATGTATAATTTGACATTTCTCGAAAGTGGTTTAAGATAGTGGGACAGGTGGAAGCTCACAATGAAGAACCTCGTTCCGATTGTTTGTTTTGTAAACGAAAAAGAAACCCCTGTTTGGTGCAAATTAGTCACTTCTAGATTCTACGATAGGTAGAAAAAAAATGTTTTTTCGACCAAGTCGTAAAGATACTCCAATTGTGAAAACAAATTGCTCCCATTATTGCCCAAGAGCTGCATAGTCATTTAACAACCGGGAACACTTGAACCGCTCCGTTATTAAATGTGTCACCGTTTTGAGGACTCGGCAGTTTGCACGAGTCGAGTTACGAGCAACGTCAAGCCGAGTGACGTAACTTGCGCGTCCAGCAATTGAACACGCAACGATCAGCGAAATCAATTTCGCTACTGTTTGTATTCGCAACAAGAAAAGAGAAGCGTCTTTCGTCAATGATATCTCTACGCGCGAGTTAGAGTAGCGGTCATGCGGGAGAACCTTCACCCGAGGTAAGTGCGAGATAAAAAAAAAAAAAGAAAATATGTATGCATCTGATAAGAGCCACGGCGGAATTCAACGTACAGTCCTGTCACCCACACAGGCGGATCGACACGCATGTCGCGTGTGTGTTTCTCCCACTTCCTCCCGTGCGCGATCACAAAGCCGACTCACCGACTGAAATTACATATCGTCTCGTCGTACACGCTACGGACTTACAAAACATATTGCCGTCGGGGCACGCATGCTCGCGCCTGGGATTTCTGCACGGCGCGCGCGAGCGATGACTCCGCTCGCAGGCGCCTGATGTGACCTACGCTCAATCAAGAGGTCCCGCGGGGTCGCAGCCAATTATCCGTAATTATTATTACGGAGAGAAAGATGGCAATTTCGCCAATTGAGCGACTGTAAATCTCAATCTCCCCCTCCCGCGCCTCGCAGCATCTCGCACGCGGGATTGTAACGTTTCCTGCGGGATGATGCAGTGAATTGCCTCATCCAGGTGATTATCAGCAATCGAGAGTCTGACGAGGATTCTCTCCTTTCTCCTTTCTCTCTCTCTCTCTCTCTCTCTCTCTCTCTCTCTCTCTCTCTGCCACCTCGTTTCTCAAATGATCGGATTATCTCAATTGGACGTCCTCTCGACGTTTCTCGATTTTGCGACTTTGGCTTTTCCGCAAAGACGTCCCGTCGTGATCGTCAGCACTTTCCACTGTTGGCTCAATTCGGCGTAAAAGGCGGGAGACGTGAGCTGACTCTTTAACGGCTTCTTGACACCGGACATTCTTTACCTGCTGCGGTGCACGTGTTCTACCTGTGGCCGGTAGAAAATTATCGGAATGTAGGTCCCCGACTCTCTCGGACGAGGGGGAAAACGCGCGTATGCGGTCGAACAGGGAGAATGAAAAGACTCTCTCATTCAATATGAAATATTGCCTTGAAAAAGGGGAAAAAGTCCAATCAATCAAGAAGCCGAACAGTGGGAACGCATGCGATGTTTTTCCTAGCCTATCGCCGCTAATATTCTCATCGAAGGCCGGTATTCTCTTCGCGATCGCGGGAAGTGTGTCGCGACCGAAATAGCGTGGGTGTCGCGCGGATGTTTCGAGCGCGTGATGCAGGTACGTGAAGGCACGTAGAGGAGGCAAGGGAGAGAAATAAAATTAACGTTCTGGCACGCTCTAGGTTCCCGAAATTCCCTCTTTTTTTTCCCCCATTCTGAGTGACGAACGAGCTCTCCGTTCCGCCGCGACCCGCGCCGGAAGAGCGCGCGGCTCGACCGGATTCCAGCGGACTGATACTATCCGCGCTCCTAATTGTAAGCTAAAATTGTAGAAGGACGAAACTTATTTTATTGAAATTCGGGATTATCTGACGTGCCGAGTTTACAAAAGCGATATTTAACTCAGAGGATATTATAAAAAGGTTTTAGAACTATATAGATTTTAGTTTGGAGAGTAGGCTACTCTCCCCGAATTTCAATAGAATAAGTTTCGTCCTTCTACAAGAGTAGGTATTGCATCGGTGAGGATATTCTTTGGACGCACAGCGAGTAAATATATCAAGTTAAATTTATGTATTACTGTGTTGTGTTAAAGTGAGAGTACCACCGGCGTTAAGTATAAACGATCGAAACGTTACTGCTCCACGGTAAGTTACTGCCCCGTTCCTCGTGGAGGCTGCACAAGCCTAGATTTCGAACTATATTTAGAAATTAGAGAACTGCACATTTTCTCTCCGCAGGAATCGTGCACTATACACCGTAGCCGTACACAAAAATATTTCCTGATTTAACCGAGTTTATTTCGGTCGTGATCACGCGTTTATCACTATAAATGATCGATCAACGTTCACGCAGGACGGTTCAACGACACGGATTGTTCGGGCAGACGGCCAGAACGTTTGAGCGAACGTTTCTATTTTTTTTCCATTCAACGACATAATCAGAGAAATATCATCGATGGGTAAGAACCGCAGACAGGTCCCTCATAAATTTCCACGATCATAGTAAACACCGTTTGATGAGCACACGGACACGCGTTCGACGCTGTGCGCGCGATGTGTATAGACTGGAATGATATCCATTCGCGCTTTTACGACCCGTTCAAAGTGAAGAAAATTGCGAATCGATGTCGTTTCCCGTTAGAATTTCTCGTATTCGACGCCGAACGATGAAAACGAGAAATTAAAAGCGAAAGAGAGGAACCCTTTCACGTCTAAAAAAAGAAAAATTCAATTCTTTTTTCACATTCTTTTACATTAAAAAATCCAACGCCAATGATAAGATGTTTTTTGTGGTGTTTCTCATACCTAATCTACTGACGAATAAAAAGTCAAAGAAGTCAACGGAGATCCAAGCACATTCGGGTAATCTCGTGGAACGATCTCTCGGACCGCGATTCAATTCTGAGATAAGGATCACTCACCTTTACGAGAGACGTGACGACCGGGCTGTCGAGGAGGCCCTTCAGGAACAGCAGATCCGTGTCGTCGGCGACTTTGCCCAGCTCCTCGATGTTGTCGCGCACGTGCATGAACGCGGCTGGAACAGTAACGACGCACTTGTTCATAATCAGCTGCGGATTCACCGGTGCCGGGAAGAGCACATCGGCCGTATGCGGCATATGCGGCATGCGGCATGTGATCGCGATGGCAGCAAGTGGAAAGAAAGAGAAATAGAGAGGAAGAGAGGCTGGAAGAGGGTGACGAGGGAGAAGTGGGATGCCAACACGGGGGTCGTAGCGACGCGAGAGTGAACCCGGGCGTGGCCCATCTTTCGGCCTGATCAATATCGTCAGCTACAGGTGGCCTGTCACGCGAGATCTCCCTCGACCTAAGCCTCAAACATTTTTTCTACGACTGTTTATCGCTTTCTCTTGACGAGCGCGAAATGAAGTGAAGCTAAACGAAATCGAAATAAATTTACAAAATGAACAATACGCGCGAGAGCTCAGAAGAGTTCTGAACAACATTCAGAATTGAATACCGATACCGATACTAACAAAAAATGTTTATTGTATTGACGCGAATAAAGAAGTTTTGCAATTCAGCGCATAATTAGAAAGAGAGTGAGAATAATAATTTATAAGTTTTTCTTGGGAGTTGAGAAATTATAGGCGGACGCTTTAATGAGAAACTAGAAGTAGTGCGCGAGTGTGCATAACGGGGTTGATCTTACTTCGAATAAGCTCAAGGGTCTCGCGGAGCGCAAAGTTGTTAAATAATATATCCAAGAGAGTTCAATTAACGTCAGCTCTATTCGTGGCTTTAAGTCGTTACGCCTCCCCAAGGCCTCTTAGGCATTATTATCACGTTCCATTTAAGTAGAGTTACACCTGTTGGCGGTTCGATATTATCGATCGCGATATTTCTGCTACTCCTTTAAATCCGTTTGAATATTATCACCTCTACGACAAACGAACGAAACAAAAATATATCTAGAAAATTTACACCTCGTTCGCAGTTTTAGAAACACGGCTGTGGATGTTTCATGACGGCTGTGCACGGCTTGTCAATTGATTATGCTCCGGTAACGCGTTTGGAACTCACGACTATTCGATGAAAAGCCACTTGACTATGTAATAATAACCTGCGCCAACTATGCAGCATATGAATGATAAATGCATGCCATTATAAAGCATTGAAGCATGGCTGAGAGACCCAACGCGCACGGAATACGCTACCGGTTTACGCTCACGAATTGAGTGAATATATTTTTTACGTCTGTTGCTTTAGCGTCGACATCGTGTTATAATATAAAAGCAATAAAGCATGTAATACATTAAAATATATATGTATATACCATAGATACGTCTATGGTATATACCTATAATATAATAATTATAACAGTAGTTATAATTACGAAAATATATAAAAAATTATATATACAATTATTTATACAAATTATGTCATTATAAATTGATTATTTTCTTACTACGCCGTTCTTGCGCCTTTCTTTCTTTCTCACTCTCTTTCTCAACAATATTACCAATTTAATTAGCTCATTAAACGCAATTCCGAAGTGTATTGCTATACGCGCTGATGAATTTTACAGTTGAAAGTCATTAACCGAAAGGCGTAATCGTTACACCACGGTCGACGTTAAAATAAAAGGGAATAGCAAACGCGGGCGGGAAAGGGTGGGAAGGGAAGGAATTAAAAATATGCGGCCGGCGATAATATTTGCACTCGCTCCCACCGGATGTTCGGAGGAAATTGTGCTTCGCTATCAAGAATGCGTACTTGTATACACGTAAAGTGAGGAAATATTTCCCTTTAATTTCGAGAAAGCCGTGACGACAATTTCGCCGGAAACGTCGCTTTCGTTGATTACGCGCGCGAGAAACCATTCTAATCTATGACTTCGCGCATCGATGTTCCATCGCGCGACAACAGACAAACTTTACCGTTGTCGATTTGATGGATAATCGTGCCGTTCATGGCGTCCATGCTCGCCAACAATCGCCGATCCTCCACCTTCTCTTTTCTTCCGAAGAAAACCATGATAACGACATTCAGCTTCGTACTCCCTTCCGGAACACAAGACTCTTTTCCCCGGACAGCCTTCTCGATTTCAATAAAACTCCGCCGCGAGTTTATTTACGCTTTCTCACATTCACATTATTACTCCTTCACGTTTTCCATCACATTTTTGCGCCGTAAAATTGTCGTTATCTCGAGATTAAAGTACCGCTTTATCTTCTTTTAACGCGGAAGGCAACTCGAGATTAAAAACTTGAGTCTCACGAGGTCGCCACGAATTGCAAATCACTATTAAGGCCCGATTGTTCCAACCTGTTGGTAAACTAACTAATAGTTAAATCATATATGTCTTTGTTTATCCTTTACATTAGACAAAGATAGACATATGATTTAACTATTAGTTAGCTTACCAACAGGTTGGAACAACCGGCCCTTAATCATTTGCGCATTAATTACACCGTTAATTCACCGTTTAACACAGTTTATCAAGGAAAAACGTCTCCGTCGTTGCTTTCCTTGCTGCCGCTTCGCAGTGAATGGAAACACTGTCTTACACTTGCCGGGGGCCCCGAGGGCCCCTGGTCCAGACGAGGGGACCGCAAGCGGCACCCCGCCGAGGTAAGTAGTGGGGCGACTAAGGAGGCAGGCCCGACCGATGCTTGTTGACACGGCACGGCTTCGAAGTCACGTAACTTATGCTGCTCGCTACGCTCGGAATCCTTGGATGATGTATGCGCCGATATATCACACACGAAGAAATCGCGCGGGAAAAGTGAGAGACCGGGGCGACGAAAGAGAGACGAAAGGCGAACGAGAGAAATCGGAGGGGAGGACCTCGATCGAGAGGAAACGTAAGCGCCACTGGCTGCCGACTGGCTTCGGAGATTCAAAACTGGCTTCTATACGAAAGGTCGGGGTCCATGCAGTCAGAAACGAACCAGCTGGTGACTGCTGGTGAACCAATGGAGGGGGCAGAGCACGTAGAAACGGGAAAGAAGAGAAGAAAAGTGGAGAAGAGGCGGGAATATCGCTGTGCGCCGATTGTCAGCATCAATCGCGATTTCAGGATCTTTCTTCACGGAAGTTCCTTTTATTGTGCCCGAAGTGACGATACGTATCCCGATGGGGGTAAGACGCGATTTATCGTATCGCTGAATCGGCGAAAGTGTAGAAAGATCGAAGAATCTAGGATCAATTCAATTAGAATCGGGGCAATAACGAGAGCGGAGTAAATACGACGTCCATTCGTTTTCGAGTGACGGCGCAACTTTCGTAACACCTTTTTGATGGCGACTATTAACTTTATCGTACGAAAACGTAGCTCCTTTTATCTCAACTATTAAGTTTATCTCGATTAACAGTACATTCAGTAATAAAAATGAAATTGGCAATATGCGTCTTCTCCGAAGGGAGAAAACGGCGAAAGGCAAAACAACGTGGTAATCGTTGAAAGCAACAAGAAAAAAAGCATTCGTTGGTTCGAGGAGATGTGAAGAAAGCGTGATGATGGAGATAAATAGGGTAACTCATACAAAAAGAGAAAAGAACGAGGCGGAGAAACGTGGGAACAAATCCGATAAAAGCAGGATCTCTCTGGTATCCGGAAACCAGACGCCGGAAGTGTTTCTAAGAGTCTTCCTCACTGCGAGAAGGAGGAAACGATCAGTGGTAGCTTTTCTCGTTCAAGGTTGCGCGCCGCGAGCACGTCATTGATCGCGGGGGATTTTCCGTCGTCCGGAGAACACGTGCGTGACGATCGATCGAATCGCAAACCGTGGATGAACTTTGGAAGACCCGCCCGCGCCGGTACCGATAGATTCGCGTACGGAATGTTACATTATATATAATACATATATAGAGCAGTCGGTGCATTTTTAGTATTTTACATTCGCTCGTTGAGAACTTTAACGATGTGACATTTATGCCCATTTCTACCAGATTAACTTTAATCACGGTTTAACTTATACTTTCTATCTTTTTCTAACTCTTAGAACTAGGAAAAGAAGACACGTAAACCAAGATTAAAATTAACCTGCGTTGATAGAAATGGACATTAATCGGGCAAATACCTCGATCGTTGAAAATCGGAAAAACGACATGTGATATTTCGCGAGAGAGGTGTCGAACAGATCGAAACTTCAGGAATTCCATACGGAAATCTCGCATCTAATGATACACGCTCCACGGAAGCGGATTTATATTTCCGGTCCAAAACTTACTTCGTAAGTTTTTTCCTATTAGGCTTACCTGAGGTGGAGTTTAGATCTTTCTTTTGGACGATCGACGACAGAGCGGAACACCCGCATATGTCCTCGATGACGCTCCCCCCCGATTTGCTCCTCCTCATCTCGGTTGATCCTCTCTCGATGATCCCGAGCGATGTCACCCCGGTCGATCACTCGGGTCCTCCGCCACCGCGAGACCGGCCATTACGACGGTTCCTCGTGGACCGCACTCTGATCCTCCGGGATCACCGTCATCGTTCGCCGCGCTCCTCGTAGAAGGTTCCACGTGCTATTGCGAGCCGTCGGCTTCCTGACGGCGAATCGACGG
>NW_020209989.1:101486-176364 GCF_003070985.1 Temnothorax curvispinosus
TATAGTTTTTCGTTACTGATCTTTTTGGGAACCGGTATCTTTTTGTAAATCGGTTACAAAATTTTTCCAATTTTTTAGAAAATAATTGAGTGAATCTCAAAGAACTGTATGCGGCGGAATTGAACTTCAGTAGATAAAAAAGTAATATTTTTCAATTTATAGCATTTTAGAAAGAGAGAGAGAGAGAGAGAGAGAGGGAGAAAGAGAGAGAGAGAGAGGGATTGAGAAAGAGGGAGGGAGAGAGAGAGACTATTTACGTGTCTTATTACACATGTCCTCCGGGGCGAAGCCCGGGTAACCAGCTAGTTATATATATATATATATATGTGTGTGTGTGTGTGTGTGTGTGTGTGTGTGTGTACGTTGTAAAATTTATTTTCACGTTCGTTTCATTGATCTCGATGGCAAATCTTTACTAAAGAAATTTCTTGCCTGTAAATAGTATGCAAAAGTTCCTGTTACATTTAGTGTCAAATACAAATTGCAAATAATTTAATAATTCTTGACTTGTCTGTCGATCGAAACGAAGAGAACTTCGTTCGTGCCATATTTCCGGGGAAATGTTATGCGTGAATACGTTAATTAGTCAAAATTTATAAAAATACATAGAATATATGTATACATGTAATACGGAACTCCTACATAAGATGAGATCTTTTAAAAACTGTCTTTTTTGCCTTTGATATCTTCCTACAAAGTAAATTGGATTTATTTTCTCACATCTAACAACAAATAAAGAGAATTTTAAAAAATACATTTTTCTGTCTCGCTAGATTAACATACATCCTAATCTGTGCATATTTCCCATGTAATAATAATAATTGTTCTATTATAATAATTTCATATTCTTAACGTCTAACCAAATTATATTGTTGCATCCTTTTTGTGATATTGATGCGATATTGATGTTCTCGTTTTACGTTGTGCTTATTCTGTAAGCAGCTATCGCCGAGATTACATGTGACAATTCGAATGTTAAGAGAGTTCAATACTAATTTACTTTCTAAAAATAAAGAAAAATCGTAATGTTATCCGTATAGGTCAATGGATCTCGAATTCTATCCCACTGCTCAATGACCTAGATTTTCATATTTTCGGTCAGGACAAAATAAGTTTCGTGTTGTATTTTTCCTTCGTGTGGAATGTATAATATACAGTTCTTTCCTTTCGTTCTTTCAACCGCTGACCTTAACTTATATTTTTTGCGTCACGTCGTTTATTACCTGTCCAACTCGATCAGTCGGCCTGGACAAAGTGACTTTTGGGAAAATTTAATCATTCCATCCATCGTGTCCACGAGTCCTTCTTGTGTGTTGAGGATGGGCGAATTTTCGAGGCAACTTGGCTCACTGACCTGGAATCTTCGACAGTCGGGGAGAAAAATGTTTGCTCAAATATCGAAGCGAGTTTTCACGGAGTTCATGACTCTTCTCGGTCAGCGAAGATCAAGAAGGCCCTTGGATATACGAGTTGGATTTTCAATTTTAAATTGTTATTTTCGTTATTTGCGTAATCGCCGCCTTATATCTATTTAGCGCTGATACCATCGATTTATGCGAGAATGTCTTTTTTCACTCACATTTTTCCACTATTTTTATCCGTTTATCGCATCATGTTATTAAGCGCTGCGAACCATCTATTATCAATAGATTTTAATAATAAAATTAGGTATGCTCTTGTTAATTGTTCGCACACGATATAATACGGATGCGGCGCGCCCCGTTCACGTAATAGCGTTAGAGACAGCGGGGATCGATATTTCCATTCTCTCGTACGTTCGCGTCAAGTCGGATCGTTGAGATTGCAAGGAAATAATATTAACGATTAACGACGTTGAATATCCACCTCGATGAGAATTGGAGTGAGACCTCTCTCATCCGTGTACACACATGCCGACGGCTTAAATGATGCTTTAATAGCTCAAGAATATCGCGAAGGTTACCTCGGCACGCGAGTTCACGATAAGTAATCAGATTTAGATACATTTTGGAATTATTCTTTTCCAATAAGGTTAAATCACGGCCGTAAGAGATATTTTTAGAGGAACAGAACTTAAACTTACGTTCAGAAACAATCGAAATGCTGATTCCGATTGATTGACTAATTAATAATATTTTATATTGCATATTATGCTTAATATTCTTCTCTTGTGCAATTAAAAGTAAGTACAGAAAAGAAAATGCACAAGCATTAGTCGCTGGAAATAGTTAAAATAATGAGACGAAACGCGAAATGAAAGACAGACGCAAATCTACCATCAGTCTAGAAGTTGTCAGGAAAATCGACTCACTGTACACGTCGCGGCCGTCGCGGCAGAACTGGCAGAAGAGCTGCCTTTAAGATTGAATTGTGACGAGACCGAAGAAAAGAGGAAACTACGCGCGGCTCGCGTACGACTACTCGGCGAATAATTCCTTTCCTAAACAAAAGGGAGACAGTCTATTTCCCGGACTGCAGAGTTTGTAGTAGCGCTCGGGATCGTCGAGGGAGACATTATAACGCGCCGGCCATTGTCGGCCGCGCAAGTTCCTGGCGAGAGCAAAAACAATACCGCGCGCGCCGTCATCGAGCCACCGTCATCTCTCCCTCGTTCGCTTTTCATCGCTCGTAAATGCTATCGGCGGTTAGCGGATAGCGATCTTCGGCCACGAGACGAATGGCGCGCGCGAGTCCAACCAACGAGACGCAACCCTTTTCCGCTGGCCAGAAAGTTTCTGAAGGAAGCGGGCAGACCGTGACGCAGTCGGGAAGTAGGTTGGGTGGGCGACCAGAACGAAGCGACGAACTGATTTGATACTCCTCGCAGATAATTTTATTACATTTTATTTAATAATAAGCGAGACGAGTAGCTCTTTTTTTTGTTATTTGATATCTCAGGAGAATCTCGACAGCGAAAGTATATATAACGCTCGATATAACGAGGATAAGAATCACGAAACGATAGTCGAGATTTTTCGTAAAATTACACATCAGAAGAAGAAAATGGCTTAAACGAAGATAATGAGAATATCACGAAGAGAGCAAATACTAACGAAATCTTGAGAAGTAATTCCCGAGTGAAACCGAATGCACGTACTAATAACGTTAATCGATTTTTGTTATTATCCCCGAGATAGGCGAATATAGTTCATATTGGCAGCTTCCGATGACATCATGAACGAGATCCCGCAATCCATCGCTCGAATGGCATCCATAGAAAGTGAAGAACCGCGGTAGATTCGGATGATCGGATGTCTATGGTATGTTCATCCTGCTATTGAAGAATCCTGTTACCGTGAAAGCGTTGCGTTAGCACGCTTTCGAATAACGTCACTATATGGGTGTGACCGGCGAACGGCAGGAAAGAGAGAGACGAGAGCGTCCATTTCTACCTACACCTGCAACGCGTGCCGATGGCTTTTTGCGAAAAAAAAGTCAATTGTAAAGCGGAAGTGTCAAAGCCGTGCGGAACGCGTAGAATACGGAACGCGACGCGCGATTCGCCTATTGTTTTTTTCGTTTGGCAACACACGGTTCTGACAAAAAGTTGTTTTGAATGTAAATATTTACGTATCGTCGTGAGCTTCCTTTCATTTGGAGAAAATCACGCCGTTGAGAGCTCGTATCTGGGTGCTACATGATAAACTATCAATTCAACTTGATCGAAAATAATTGTCTATCTCAATTGCGTAAAGAATCGCAACATTGTATGGTGTGATTCAGTCGTGTCGTGACATCAATGCTGGCCTCATTTTCGCGCAGCTCTCCCGAAACTCGAATTTCGCGCAGAAATTCCCACCGCGACGATCGTCGCGTACCTAATCGACCTGCGGCCTTCGCGCGAAATGTCACCGGGGGAAAAGTTCGCCCGCCGATGTTGTACATCCGCGCGCATCCGTTCCGAATCTACTGCGAATTTACCGCAGATCGAAACTGCATTTCGATCGAGCCCGTGAGACCACCTCGAAAGCTCGTTTGCCTTTTGTACCAACACGATATCATTCTGTAGGATCATCCGTGTAGGACAAGTCATCCCCATCTCGGCAACGCTGCTATATTAAGGCAGCGATGTCGTTTTTCCTGCGAGATTTACACAGTCAAAAATTTAATGTCCTAGAAAGTAAACTCTAAATTTTGTGTTAAAATAATTCATGCATTGTGTTATTTTTTACATTTATAGAAATGTTATTTTGTCGATATAACATTTCTAAATGTAAAAAATAACACAATGCATGAGTTATTTTAACACAAAATTTAGAGTGGACTTTCTGGGACATTAAATTTTTTACAGTGTAGAGAATCGGATCGAAATTGCAAACTATTTTACCGAAATAAACGAAGTAATATTAAACGTAATATATTATATTGATGCGAAAAATTTGTCAAATAAAGTTGAAAACAAAATTTCGACAAATTCGAAGGAAAATTGTTGCCACAAGCTTCTGGACACCTTTTTTTCATCCAAGAAAAAATTTTTCAATCCCTTTTTTAAGGAACTTCAATTTTCTGATTTTATTTAGTACAAAGCTCGATGGAAAAACGACAAACCTCTCGCACCGACCTAATATAAATATCATCTTAAACTATTATAAAAGCGTCTTCAACATACGAATAAACATATGGAAAATTGTAAGAAACGAAGACGTAGTATGATGCGAAAACATAATACTCATTCGCGTTTTATTTTATTATTGTTCAAAGTATCGGCGAGATCCCTTTTAGCTCAAATGAATTCTCTCTTTTGTAACCTCGTGTCGTTATCAAGTCGCATTAATGATTCTCTTAGAAAAGAAAATAGCAATGTTCGCTAACTCACCGTGTGACTTATCTGGCGATCGGACGGGTGTCTCGGGCGAGGAACAGCCAAGGTCCCGTCCTTACGGCCCCGCGCGCGAAAGATTTCCTGGACGATTAATCTCCCACCTGCCGACCCTGGCCTCTGAAACGGAAAGGTTTTCGGAGTCAAGGACGCGCATGCAACGTTTCTTGTTCTGTCAATCGATATTCCTTGAATAAGGCTAGACCGCCGCGGCTTTTCATTTTGCGTGACCACGAAGGGAGGTGCTGGACTATAGTCGGCCTCGGTACGATCTTAGATGGTACCAGTTGGTAGCGCGGTGGATACCCCACCGCGAATCCTTTATACGCGATACGACGAGACTTACGTCCGAAATTATGCACTGCTATTCTCGTCGTTTCTCCTTTGCGAAGCCTAATAACGGTCTCGCGTGTAAGAGAGTTATTATTGCGAATAGGCAGTCACGTGTATCTTACGTTAACGAACACTCGCTCAATATCAGAAAGAGAAGGCCGATAGGGCGTCCGCGTCGCAGGATTTGTGTTTGGATCATTCAAAAGACGCGGACGCATTTTATGTATCCGGCTCGTCGTTACCAGCACAGCCGGGTACGCACCGACCTATAACGGCGCGCACCTCGTGCCGCGAGCTTATCCTCGTCGCTCCGTGAATTTATGGAATGAACCGACGACGTTTATATGCGCTCCGCGCTCGCGCGCGCATCCTTGGAAGCTAGGGTGCGTATAAAACAGCAAGACGGACACGACGGTATCACGCGAGGTATTTTACAACGTCGCGGCATCGTTGCAGTTCGGATCCGTAATACCGTACGTAAATACTAGTCTTTAAACAATAGTCCATTATCTTTTTATGTAGGCAGTAGCGAAACGCAACATTATACGAGTTGCCTCTTTCAAACTATATTTGAATTGTGACCGTACCGTTTATCAACTATTTGGAACGTATCCAGGTTTTGTTTTAATATCTGTCTCATAATATTCAAAAATACTTTTAAAGAAGAATATATTTTTAGAACATGAAAGAACACATAAAATATTATTAAAAGCTAGTTATAAAAGTAAAAAATTTTACAAACTTAAAAATTAAGTGTAGAATAATAATAAGTGTAGTTAATAATAAGAATACTGTAAATTATTTTATAAAAACGGACTTCGGTAGTCGATTAAAAAAATGCCAGTAGACTTCTCATATTTCACTTTGCGCTATTAAATGATAACAAATTCAAAAAGAGAAATCTAAAGCTTCCAATATTTGAAAAAATATTTAATTTCCATGAATATCGGATAAAAACTTTTTTCTATAACTTCAACTTTGAAAAGCTGCTTTTTATATTTCTCCAAATCTCCATCTTAAAAAGATCGATCGAACCATATTGGATATTTATTTGAGTAAAATAGTTTAAGAAGCATATTGCAAGAATTCTTACAAAAATCTCTTCCGTCCATTTTGCAGTTAAATAAGCATAAGGAAACTCGATTCCGTTATCCGCGAACGTTTATCTCGGCACAGCGCTGCTTGGCTCAAGAAGAAAATAAAAAAGAGAGGAGAGAGAGAGAGAGAGAGAGAGAGAGGAGAAAGGGAGAAAAAAAGAGAAAAGGAGAGAGGAGAAAAACCGCGCAGAAATCTGAGCTGAAAGATATAGATAAGATATAATAAATTCCGTAAAAGTCAATTTTCATCTGAAATGACGATCATCCCGTCTAGACTAGATCATTCAGTACAAAAGAAACTGCTAGGTCACTCAGAATAAAAAAAGGCACGATGAATATTCCTCGCGAGATTAAAACGGAGTTAATGATCGATTAAGAACATAGCGTCGCGCATTTCAATTCCCTTTACTCCATTTTTCTCCATCGGTTTTTGCGCTCTCAACTTCAGATTTTTCTCATCGACATTGTCGTCAAATAAACGTCGAAGCCTGATCACACTTAATTTTAAACGCGAGATGTAAAAGCAGCTTTCTATATATATATATCCATAAAATAAAATTAAAATAAATTAATTTTGTTATTAATTCATAATTAAACAAAGTTCTATGAAGAGAAGTGAAGAAAATGAAAAAAAATGAGGAAGAGAATTAGTGGTTGAATAGCAGAGTGCGCGGTTTAATTGAAGAACGTGATACGGTATTTCGCGATTCGCTCTGATTTTGCGCGCGAAGGTGGAGGCGCGAGGAGGATTCCGTGAGGGACGTCATCGTCAAGCTGATTTTCAAGGGAATGCGGGAATCCAGTTTGCGGTTAGGCGAAAAACTGGACGATATTATTTCCACGTTTGGTTTCGCACAACCTTTAATTAACTCGCTAAAGTCCGCACGAAAGTACGCTTTCTGATATTACCGCCGGCATTTCTATGTAATGCCACGTAAGTTTCTCCTAGCGAGTTTCAATTGCAATTGTAATTACTACATATTATTTCCTCGTCAAAATTACCTCGAATAATAATGTTTAAAATTATATATCGTAACGTTGTTATAATAATGCAATAAAAAGCGTTTTGAAATGTATGATGAATGTGTCCTTCTTCATATAATGTGTATCTGCTTCATAGTGTGTGTTCGATATAAATTATCAGGAGTACTTCGTCCGTCCGCAAATAGCGTATTATTCTTAGGAGGGACATAAAAGTCTGAACGCCTGTATTTTACTTGATTCAGGAATGTGTCACAAGGTTTTCGCGCCCATCAGTCCACACCGGGCGAAGAAGATGCACCCTCCGACGGTACAGGGTTGACTTCCGCGGTGGAACGCGACAGATGTAAAGAACACGGGATCGCGGCGCTGTTGGAAGAGCGGAGGGGAGCGCGTCGGGTTGAACGAAAGGGATGAAAGCCAGGGTACGAGATACGGATGGAAGAGGGATGGAAGATCCTGGAAGCGAGAGGAGTGGAATCGCGCGCAGCTAGTGGGGGAGTCGGTGGTAGGTGAGAAGAAAGGACAGAAAGCGCGAATGGAGGGATGAAGGGATACGCAAGTTAGGGAAGGACGTATGAAACACAGACGAAAGAGAGAAGAGAGAGAGAGAGAAGTCACACGGAGAGGAGAAGTAGTCACATAGATAGAAGGAAAGGAAGCGGTATTCAAGCGGTCCGACTAAAAGGGGATGGACGATGTGCAGGAAAGAGAGAGAAAGCAGCGATGGCTGAAAAGCGACGTGGATATATACCGACTGTGAGAAAGCGAGAGCAAGTATTTCGAGTCGGTGAACGCGAGAACGGACCAGAAAGAGACGAAAACGATGGCGCTGAAGACATGACACAGAATTTTAGAAACGGAAGAAGAGGAAAACGAGGAACGCGAATAGGAATGGGACAGAAGGAAGAGAAGGTTGCAAGTAAGAGCAAAAGAGAGAGAGAGAGAGAGAGGGGAGGCAGAAAAGGAGAGATGAACGGAGAGAAACGCGAGTAAATTGGAGACAGTCGACGGAGGGGGAAATCGCGTAAAACAGAGGGAGAGGAATTCACGTGGCGGCGATGGCGGAAGGGTGGCGGTCCTTCGAAAAGAGACGGAGGATAAATTTTCAGAAGCTATAGAGTAGAGTTCATTTGGACTCTCGAAAAGAGACGCGTGCTTGCGTTGCAAGAAGGAAGAGAGACGAAGAGAGAGTAAGGAAGCTTGATACACACGCGCCAAGAGGGTTCTCCAAATTTGCCGACCATGGCATGGCCGCGCGAGAGAAAGAGCGCGCGAGTAACGGCGCGAGGAAGGGAGAGCGATCCGCGGCGGGGGTGGAAGAGTATTACAGAGAGAAAGAGAGAGAGAGAGAGCGAGACGGGCAGAACGGGAGCGAGACAGTAGGAGAAAGCGAGGAAGAGGGAGTACCAGGAGGCCGAGGCTGCGGCGTAGCCTCAGTGCCGGCGCAGTGGCCGGGCCATCGTGTCCTGTGCCCAGGTCTCCGTGCTCTCCTCTCTCCGTCTCTGATCCTGTCGTCAGTCATACGAACTCTGCACGGTGCATCGCCGTCATCGCCGCCGTCACCGTCGTTGTCATCATCATTACATCTGTTTCGACCGCAAAGTTCTTACCCCGTGGTGTTCTATCGTGTCCTGCCATCATCGCACATCTCTCTTTCTCTCTCTTTCTCTCTCTCTTTCTTTCTCTTTCTATCCTTCTCTCTCTCTCCTCTCTTTCTCTTTCCCTGTCTCTCTTTCTTCTCCTTTCTCGGTCTTCTCTTCGTCGAGTCGACGATCGAACGAATCGCGCGGCGTCCGCGTCTCCGATGAGAGGTAGCGCGACGCGACGTGGTGCGACGACACCCGGTAAGGTCGCCCTCGCGAGAGACGCGGCCTGACTTCCTGGTGCGGGGAGGGTTGTTGCTAACAGGCGTTACTTGCTGACGTATGGTGTGCGCGGTCACGTAAAAGCGACGCAGGAGTCACGAATTGCCGACGGTACAGAGAGTGGCGGTACAGAGAGTTACCCGGGAATTAGTGACGAACGGTGAGACATCCTTCGCCGGGCAACAGCGGCCAGGAGGATCGAGCTGAAGAGGTGGGAGCCATGCCGCCCGGGCGAGCTTCCCTCGAGGCAGCCAGCAGGATCGTCCAGCTACTGTCTTCCTGTCCTATGCGGCTGCCTGCTCGTGCTCGCTCTTGCTGAGAGGTAAGCAAGATCCTTGGACTCCGACAGGACGAAGATACGATTATTGACGGCGTTCGAAATCGCAAGCGGCTCTCTTCGTCCTGCTCGAGAGATCGAGAGCGCGACTTCAGAACGGATGCAGATCGCGCTACGTGAATGGGAGTAAGCATTCGCAACAGTATCGGCTTATTTAAATGTGAAGGATTTGATGGAGACAATGGCATGATTGAGAATGGCGTTTTCTAAATCGTAAGTACAATTTAGAGATTTCTTTTCTAATTCCTGTACGCGTCTCTATTATCTTTTGAATAAGTATTCTACGACAGTAATATTTATTAACGATACGAATTTAAGGTTCTTCGTAAATATACAAACAAGAAACAATTTCCATTTGTTCATAATATATATATTTATCGAAAACTGATACTCCATCGAGCGATGTGCATGCCTCTTGTTTTTCTACGATGAAGAAAAACGAAACTCTTTCCGGTCTTTTGTATTTTACGCCATCTTATCATTTACGTTATCATAAACTTGTAAAATCTATTTAATAATTAACCAAGCTTCGTTGATCTATAATTGTGATTACTTGTGAGAGAACTCGTGAATTTCCGGGTTGCGGATTCCGCGCGACTGCTGATTGGAAGACGCTCCTCTTCGCCGTAATAAAAGTCAAGAGGATTACTTTGAAACTTTAGTCCCAACGACGCGCTTCTCTCAGAAATCGTTTGATGAATTACATTTTCCCAAGATACTTCTATCTGATTACGCAAAGCGATCGTAAAGTCGATAGATCCTTCAATCCAGTCTCTTCCTGGTGTAAAATTTCTTCGTGATGTTCACGAAACTCGTCTAATGGTTCGGATTTCATTTCGTGTTCATCGCTCCTGATCGTTTTGTGCGAAACTGCGTTGGGTTATGTCAATGATATGCACAGTTTTCCGGTTTGTAGCGAACAACGATGGCGTGTCCTTAGAGAATAACCGTTCAACGCTCGTTGACGGTCCAAAACGCGTCGGCGTCTGTGGCGACAATCGACTCTCCGCTGCTTTGCAACATCGTAGACGCCACAATTCGACTATCTTCTCGGATAACTGCCTCCCATGCGTGAATATATTCGATAACCTGATATCGCAGGCATTTAACGTGATTCAATCCCCTTTGCATGGACTTACACGGAGTATCGTCAAGTCTTGTTAGTCTCTAATTTCGCAAAAATTTAAATAAACGAGCGCATTCCTATAGGAATTCACGCATATGCGTGAAAGAATCCGCATTAATTGGAGATAATTGAAAAAAAAAGGAAAATATTTTTGATATCATAATTATCCAATAAAAACTGATGTTCTATCGAGCAGTAAGAACTTTAAATTAAATCCACTGGTAGAAGAATTCCTCTGCTGTTTAAAGAAATGTCACTCCTTTCTTTTTCTATATTGGAAATTAAATCTTTCTCACGATATTGCGGTTTGAAGATCTTCTCGATCCATTTTTCGACACTGACACTCGACTTATGCGGCATTCCGGGGGCTATGCATTAATTACTGAAAATCCAAGCATGAATCATGATGTAACGCACAATGCGCGCGTTGACGTGAACGTCAACCGTCCGGTTATTATCGTGTGCTCCAGGAATTTTGGCCGGTACACCGTGAGGTCCCGCTGTCGATGAATCCCGGTCGACAGAATAGACGAGCGTGCTGCGAGCGTGTTCATACGGTCCCGGTATCTCCGGTAACGTGAGGAACGATCGTGTTAATTAAAGCTTGCCCAAACACGTATCACATTTTATCGGGAGTGAAATAAAGATCCACGAAATACATCCCTATGAAACTGTATATCGAGGATTCATCGACGTTGTTGAGCGAGCATGAGAATATTTTAGAAAGAATGTATACATATATATACGTATATATATTTTATATACATATACTATATTATATTATATATATATTTTTTTATATATATTATATTTCATATATATGCAAATATGCATACATGTATACATAAAATATAAAAAAGTTATGTATGCGGGAAAAAAAGAGTTATTATCTTCGACATCAAAATAATGTCCCCTTATCGTTTCCCCCTCGTCTGTCACATACCCTAAGGTTTTCCACCCCGGTGTGATGGAACATCTTACACATTCACGAGTAATATTTGCCGAAGCGAGACACATTTAAGACCGCTTGATCCACATGACGAAGGAGAGTGACAGAGTCGTTGGAACACGCGACTCCCCAGGAGATCGCGTCGGTAGGCTCGTTTTATTCTTCCCGCGTCCATTTAAGATGATGCAAAACGACGGCGCTCGTAAAAACCACCGCCGGCTGTTTGTGTCTTGGGAACGACACCCGGGAATCGCGATGATCGCTATCGCGTGAAGTTTATCGCCGATTTTTACATTAATCATCATCGCCCGTAGATTCACGCCTTCCCCGCATATTTTAGCATCCAATCTTATTTAAATATCTGATCTATCCATAAATCGAAGCGAACTAAATTACAATTCGCATTCAGATTTATTGACATTCGTCCAAAGATATGAACAGGGTTGGTGTTCATTCTTAGGGAGCGTATCAAGCTGGCATTCGTTAACGTCCGATAATCACGTTATCGACACCCGTACGTACTTCTAATTAAACTAGCCGATGCTCTCCGAATTATGGCGGCGCCTTACGCTGGAAATTCTCAGCTAATCGAGGGACACGAGTTTTCAACTTCGGTAACCGCGCGCGGCTGACAAAGTTACCCTGGTATCGGACATCGAATCGGAATGTCGGATTCCGACACTGCCGCCGTGCGAGCCATAATTTCTCTTGGCGGCACACTAATTTCCTTTAACAAAATCGTTTTCGCGAACTCGGCCGTTTCTAACCGTAATGTACGGACAGTCATTTCCGGTCCGCACATCTGTTAATTTCCCGTCGTAAGCTTTCTGACTTTCAATTTTGTAACTTTGTCCAAGAGATAGTGCAAAAATAAAACAGTCACCTATTTACATCTAAGAATGATCTATTTGTGTTTGTCACCAACAGATTTCTTAAGAGAAGAATTACTTCAATCGAAGACGATCGCACCGTTGGCATCACATATTACAAAAATACCTCTGCACAGCGGGAAAGTTAATTTTACCCGCGTTTTCGCGCAGACGACGACACTATAGAGAATCACGCACTCGTTCTAAGCGAAGATATCGCGATGAGCGCCGAGTAGGGATCGAATCATTAATTTCAATTTCGCGAGTCGGTATTCTCGGTTTAGCGATTTGGTCAAGTTAGCCGCTACTTCAAGTAGGCCAACAGGCCAAATTAAAATGTGAGGGAGTTAACGGACGCGCGCGAATGTCTCTAGAGACAAAAGACATTCTGACCCTGTCGTCGTCGAGCGCAAACGCGCGCGGAAGTTTTTCCTCTCCTAATTTTAAATTCTCCGCGGGATACGGAATTTCTACCTGGAGAACTCACCGGTGAATTAGGACGCCATCCGGGAATACCTAACGACGTGCGCGCGCGCGCACGTACTGGTCGCGCAAATCGCAAAACAACAATAAAGCAAGGCACACACACTTTTCGTAGAACGTAACAGTAAGGACCAATCGCGCTGGTCGATTCGGCCGTCTGTAACCGTAGAAGTAAAAATCGAGCAACACGATTAGTCGAAACCTTTATACTGTTACGTTCTACGAAAAGTGTGTGTGCCCTGCTTAACTCCGCAACGGCCGTGGAGAACGTGAAAATCGTGGAAATCGTGGAAATCCGGTGCCCAAACGAGGAGACACATCATCCGGCGATCAGATTCTTTCGCTCTCTCGAATCAGAAATCGACGGAGCTTCCTGTCGTTACAATTTCATGTTGTTACATGCTTCTATATGTGGAATCGCCTGTCCCAGAAACTTTTCCCAACTGAAAAATTTAGTACGTCCCTCCATTCCCCACACAGGGAATGTTAGTTTCTCAGCGGCGAAATCTCGCTTGTTTCGATGCCCAATCTAATCTCGACGGATTCCGATTCCTCTTCCAGCATCCGATATAATTTTAGCGCGGAGACGGCGCATTCCGATCTTTCGAGCGTCCGCGTTTTCTTTCCCCTTCTTTTTTTCGTATTATTTTTATTACCAGCGGACGGTTTTCGTGTCGGATATATATCGGATGGTGCTGGGCTCCCAGCAACAAGGCTATCGATAACAGGGAAAGCGGATATTTCCGCATCTTCGCACGGGCGAAACAGTAGTACATGAGGGTAGGAGATGAAAGGGGAATGAGAAAATAATAGTTCGGTCCGATGCCCGAATAAAGCGCTGCCTCTCGAAAATTATGCCAATGACGATCGACCATGTCCAATTAATCAACGCCGAAGCGTAATAATGCCGTTTAATTATCGATGATTTACTGCAAATTGCCGCGATGCGCGCATTATATACGTCTTTTAGTTTAAACGCACTTAAAATAACATCGATGATGCGCCATTATCGTCGATCGCGCCGTTTCACGAAACGAAAGCCTGGTATTCGCGGCAATTCTGTTTAATTGACGATAAAGTATCGACGCGCGAGACTCTGTCGTTTATCACGACGGTTCCGATGAGCATCAGCGCGCTCTTCTACCGAAGCATGATTTATTGGCGTCCGATTGTTATTCACCCGGATCATTGTTTCCTGAGCTCCAGACGAATTATCGTCAACGTCGCGCCTTCGCCCGTCGAATCACGGTGTTTTTTCTTTTTCTCTCCACGCGACTATCTCATCCCGTCGGATTACATTCGTAATCCGTTTTGTAAAGCGATATTCTCTCTCTCTCTCTCTCGGACAGCCGTACACAGCCGCGATCGTGCATCGCGCGATGCGGTAAATCCATGAAGCGCATTAACCTACGAGAATTAATCCCCGTACTGGAAGGAATTAATCTTTGTTGCATTATCTCATTGCAATGTAGAGAAGTGCCGCAAAGAGACGTGGCATTTTGCGCGTCCGCGGAACGGTGCATCCGCGCGGCGCGGCGTGACGGTGTATTCACCCGAAAGCTTCCGCCCGTCAAGCTCGATACATTTGTACATGCGCGCGGCGTTTAATTTGCAAAATGAAAATTAAAATCGCATTCGTATCATTGTCACGGACGCGGACACGCGGGTGAGAAGCGACATATCGGACGCAACTACGCGAAAATTAGCACTGCTTCGAGCTCCGCGTTTCTCACCGAGAGCGATCAAGTAGATATGACTTAAGTGCCGTTAATTAATGTCGCTGAACTGTTGCGCGAAAGATACCGTCTTTCTGACGATTGTCGTGAATAGAGTAAATGAAAATCGGAGGATCGCGATGCGCAGAGCGTGAATGCACAGAGCGCGAATGCACAGAGCAGATGTCGAGTTCGCTCGAATAAAGTCGAGTTTGCGCTCGCGGAAAACGAGCTTTTGCACTTTCCGCGGCGAAATGAAACCGACGAGTTATTGCCTGTTACTGGCGTGGCTTCTTTGACGCGGATCGTCGAAGGAAGGAGACGAACGAGCGGACGCAAAATTTCACACTTTCGTCAAATTCATCACCCCGATAGAGAAAAATATTTTATAATTATCTTTTATTTTATGCTATCACGACACATGTCCCATCGCTATCGCCGCTATCGACAGAGTTTGTCAATCGGACGGAATTTATTTTGCAAAATTGAGCGATTGCTTCGAAAATAGCCAACGTTTATTCGCGAATAAACGTCCTGATTTCTCGTCGGTTGCGTCGCATCGCAGATGGACGGCGCTGTTTATCAACGCGAATAAGAATTAATTATGTTCCCAATCGCTTTCGCGCGAGAGACTCGTCTCCGGAGCAGACAAATTTATCCGTTTTCAACGTCGCGAAAATTCCGGAGTTTTGGAAGAAGGAAATTCAAGTCGCGCGCATTCCTCGCGAGATTCTCGAAGACTCCGCGATCCATTTGGATGGATTTCGGTTGTTGGGCTGCTTTCGATTTTGCAGGGAATAAAAGCATCGCTCCAACAAAGCGTCGCGCCGCGCCGGTGGCGTTACGACGATGGCTTTGTTCGCAGTGGAATCTCGAGCTGAATACCAGGAGCGCGTATGGTAAATGAATTCTGCCGATGACACGACGGTTTCTATCGCAGTTTCATCACGCGTATATGCGCGGCTGAACCAGGCATTAATATCCCATTGCTCGCGCGCGGTTTCAGCGGCGGTGCTTGCGAACGCAAGCTATCGTCGCGCACATCACCGCTCAACGATTCATCTCCGTTGTAACGAAAAATACGATTCGCGGGAATTATTCGCCTTCTTTTAAATTATTCGCAGAGCAACGAGTAGATATACGAGTAAAATAATACGTCGATCCTTCACGTTGCGAGAGATGGAGGAAAATAATGTCGGAAGATGAAGCGAATACGCACATGTGCACTTCACGGCACACACACGCACGCATATGTTGTATCTTTGCTAAAGTTATTCCGGTTTATCACTGTCTACTCTCGAGCGAAATCGTTGGTCGTCGATGCCGATCCTTGTTGACACCCTACGATGATGCGCTCCGATACGGGAAATCATTTTCTCTGCGGAATAGCGGCAATCTAGAAAGCAACCGCCTGTCCCGATCGATCTGTCCGGCAATTTCATCCCCGAGCCGCGGAAAGGATTCGGAATGTCCATTTCATATCCTGACAATCGCTTCTGACACGCGCGCGCGTGAACGCCTATTTTTCTCATCTACGTTACAGCGTTTTCGAAAAAAAAAAATAATGGAACGATGGCTGCTTGACGATCACCATGGATAAGATGACATTCGTGGCGAATGAATGAACGGCGACTAGCGTGCACTCTGGCATTTAAGAGCTCACGCGGGATTAATTACCTGGTATTTATAATTGAGAAGAGCAAAGGAGTGGCTTCGTCGTCGCGGTTCGTTGTTGTGTACGTGTCGGCGATGTACAACCACAAAACTGGCCAGAGTAACCACAAATCCCATTACACGTCTCTGCCCCGTCGTCCTCGCGCTCGCGTTCTCGTCTACTCATCTCGTTTAATATCTTTTAGGAAACGGGCTCGAGCGTCCGTTTAATGGTACTAATAAGATTTTGGGCCACGAAGAGCGGGTACTTTTACACGAGATATCGGCGTAATCACGTTCTCTATATAATGGAATTAATTACAGTCGCGCCGGCCGAATGCGCCATCGGTGAATTAGTATTGAATAACGACGCGACGAATTCCGCGTGATTTATCGTGTCACTGCTCGATTCTCAAATCAAATATCCAAAAAATGGAATTAATGACGTGCGATAAATCGCACTTGTGTCTCGCGAAAATATCGGATCACTGTTTATTGTTGTATTATAACAAAACATCACTTTGTCCATGCATCAAGATACTTTACTTGCTCGCAATAATTATGTTCGTCAAAATAATAAATATTACATTTTATTTTAACTTTAAAACTACGATGCGATCAAGTCTCTGCCTGATTTTTTTTACTATACAGAGAATAACAGAACGTACGAAAGTTACTTTCGAGCAAATGGCTCGAGCAATCGAGACCCTGGATTCCGGATGCCGGCGCGTTTCTTTGCGCGATTCTCGTTCTCTCTCTTTTTCTTTTTCTATAGCTTAATTTTCCCTCTGGAGGATATCAAGGCAAAGAGGGAGGTCCCGAAGATAAGGCACGTAGCCGTTAATTTTCGGAAAACTCGTACCTGCGGCCATCAAACCGGTGTGGTGACGCGGAGAGATCTGCCGACGTATCGCTGATTTTCCTCCATGTAGAATTCAAATGCCCGTATTATAGATTATTGCTATTGTGATTTTAATTCATAACTCGCAGGATAAGTGTTTTATTGATATAAAAAACTTGGTAGCGATCGCCGAATTCTGTTCATATATATCTTGTTTCACAAAATTATATTTATCACTTGTAATAAAATAAAAGTGTATACAATAAAATGGTTGTTTCGTGTTTTATAGAGAGGCCTAGCTCTTTCCAGAATTAACGTAGCACTTTACGCTTTTTGATAATCTCGTTATTATATTCCATATTGTTAATTTAAATTTAGTTATAGATAGATGCAGAATATTCTTCGAAAAATGTCAACTTTTTTACTATACGTTGTTTTCTTTTAATAAAATATACTCTGCACGAAGCTCATTCATCATCAAAATTATTATCTTTCCTGTCATTTAAAAAATCCAACTTTTCACAATAGAATAAAAATTAAAAGAGTGAGGTGTGTGCGATAATTTTGCATAGAAAGATAATTTAGTCTTTATGAAAATAAAGAACAATTTCCGTTTATTTCCATCTGCAAAGAGAAATTCATCTGAAATACTATATATCTATACTAAATTTCCCGACTGTTGCCCGAAAGCAACTCAGTTATTATTCCTCCACGTCGCAATATTATTAGTCACAACTTGAACATTTCAATTTTCTCCATCATACGCACGAGTCCCATTTCGATTATCTTCCCACCGACGTAATTTGCTTTATCGAGAAATATGCAGTTAGTTTATCGTCGCATAATTAGGTCCGTTCTCCCACGTCGCGCAATTGTGTTGAAATAATGCCGGTGCTCATCGTCGCGTACTTAATTACTTGTCCGAACAACGGTTCCGAGTCAAAGGAGAAAACTCCGGGTGTTATTCCGGATTAATCCCGCCGAGCGATTAGCATTCATGACGCGAATTAACCAGTTGTATTGCCGTGTATTCGCGAACCGACTGTGTCGAGACCCACAAACTGTTCTCGACAATGCCGAATAATTAGTAGTCCGCCCGGGTTTGAGTGACGCGTTGTAAGACAACGGAATCGGCACGGTTTAAGATTACGCCGCGGTGGAAACGCGCGAGTACGTGAGATTTGTGTGTTCGCGCGCGCATACATCGCTAATTCGATATTTTCCCTGATCCCGAGATGCCCGATTTCGTGGCGCCCACAGGATGCGGGTCGCCAATTAAACCGTCGCCGACGTCGCCGCCATTCGGGGACATTTCCCGCTCTGGTGGGTCTCTCTTGCCGTCAGGATTCTCCTTGCACTGTCCTACGCGAACAACGTGACGTCTCTTCTGCACGTACACACACGTGCATTCGGGATTAGTCTCAGTCAAGTCAGCTGGCACGGACGCAGCGGTATCGATCGCATGCGTGGTGCCCGCTGCGTTGAAATCGCTGCAATATTGTAGCGGATTATGTTCCCGGACGTATATACGATTGAATCGAGTCGCGCATACGTTTTCGTGGGGGAAATCGAATTAAAATTTTCCGTCAAAAGGCATAAAAATGTATAAAAGCCGAAAGACACAAATCCTCGAGATGTATTCTACTCTCTGTTGAGACGAATAATAAAATTACCCCAGTACAAACTCGGCTGGTGTTTAATACAGAATTGCGAGAAGAGTGTTTCGGCCAAAACGGAAAGCCATTTCGTTATTTAATGTATGAACCTCGTAAAGGTTCTTATCAAGTCGCCCAAGACCGAATTGTTACGAAGGAAATCTCCATCGCGCTGACCTTCCTGGAGACGTTGGGGGAGCAAATTTATTCGTACACGACAATTCTCAATGCGGAATCCCTACGATGAATCCCGAAGTGAATTCTTCGGCGGTTTCTAGGAGACTGTATTAGCATACAGGCTTCTTACCAGATTGGTTGGGTCAGTGGCAGAACGATGGTTAAAAACACCTTTTCAGCCCGAAACAAGACGCGGTAAAAAGAGACTCCTTCCCAAAGAGCATTCATCCCTTTCAAGGCCTTCTCGATGTATGTTGAAGCAAAAAGCTCTCACACGAAGAAAGAAAAAAAAGAGAGAGAATTTCGCGTAATGCAACGTGCTCGAAGAAACAGACGGTTTAATGCTGCGCGAAAGATATTTATTTGCATCGTTTTCTGGAAACTAGACCCGATTATGTTTTTCATCGAGATCATCGCGGACGAAAGTTCCTTTCCGCGCAAAACAATATTCCGCTGTACGTCGCATTAATGTTTACCACGGTTTAATATTTATGTATCTTTCACGAAGGCCGCAGTTTTGAAGCCCGTGGCGGAATGGGAAAAATATCGCTTCAATTTCCGGAACCAATTGTACAAGTGTTGTTTTTATCGTCTTCTGTCTAATTTACATTCATGTACCTATCGTTGTTATTATTATTTTTGTTAATGCAGTATTGTCAAGATCGATATTTCTGCGACGCGTTGAAACAAACAACCTCTCTAAAAAAAAAAAATAAATAGAGCATCTCGACAATTATGGCACTGTTAATTTAATTCAGCCGAAACTACAATTATTTCAGGAACGAATGACGCGAGCGTAAACGACACTTTGCACCAACGCTTCGTACAACGCAATTTTTTTTACACCGTCTCTTTCGTTGTTCCTTGTCGTGGAAAATGAAATTGCGTTTCCAGCGGAAAACTACATTTGCACATTATGAAACCCGGGCGCTCGAGTGAACGATGCGCGAGAGAATTTAACGTAGAATGTCTCGTGTAGGTGTATTATAGAGATTTCGCGATAATTATTCTCGGGTGCGTTCGTCTAGAGTCTAGAGTGTCTAGACGTAAAAAATAATCGCGATTTCTGACGCGATATCTCGATGACGAGATATCTCACGTCGCGGGGGCCGCTAGCACCTGTGGCATCTGAGATAAACTCGTTAAACTCGCGCGAAATATTCTTTCGTCCTTAACTATTTTCCGATTCGTTCAGAGAGTTGTTAAGACCAAGCGGCGGCATTATTACATCACTTCTAAAGGAAGATACGCGATTATATAATTTTATACGACCGCAAATCAGACGCAAGATTCAATGATTATCTACTAGCTCGACCATTCTACCGCGCATTTAAATGAAAGGATTAATTTTAGAACTTGCTCGCACGTTTCTCATTTGAACACGGACGTGGACACATTCTGCCGCCCTTTGCCTTTCCCTCTTCGTTCTCTTTTGCGTCAACGCCCGGCTCGGACACCAACTTGTACGAACCAGTCGGCTAATTGCAGTCCTACCCTGAAACTTTGTGCTAACCAAAAGTGACGATTCCGACACTTACGTTTCTGCGATCACTGAATTCCTTAATTTGTTGCGTTTTCCAAAGCGAGAAACGTAAACTCCCCTGCGTCATGGGAAATGTTATCCTATTTCTGGAGTGCAGAATTATTGATAGTTCTCGGCACGCGCTTCGCACCCTTGATAATTTGACAAACTGGCAATCTGGTAATCCGCTCAGTTACACACGGTAAGGGATTACATGAGAAAAGTAATGGACCGAGAATCTCCTTTGATACCTCTTGTGCGCACCGAATAAACTATCCGCGCCCTATCCTACCGGGCTCCAACTGCGTCTGAGAAACTTTAGTTAGCAAAATACGCCCTTGGCTAAGCCATTACCGGCACGGTTAGTGGGGAGAAACAATTAAGTTACTCTATTTGGCCACCGAGCTCGACTATCGTGGGTTAATATTGTCCGCTCCTTCCTCGTTCTTCACCTCATCAATAGCGGCCTGATTAGAAAGTTCCAAGTGGCGCGCAGCGAACGCGGGGCCGGGCCGGGGATCCTTATTTTGCGCAACTTTGCTTTTGCGCCCGGAAGTTCTTACACGGGAGTATCCGTTTTATTTATATGATAACGGATATGTATGTAAGGTGCGATTTCGTCCAAGTTTGCAAGACTATAAAATATATCGGGGGATTCGATTCGGGAAAGTCATTATCTCGTCGTCATTCTCGGAGAATGTTTCTTGTACATACACTTATACTAGTAAGTCGATAGCACGGAAATATGTACTCTCTTGCAAGTATAATCTTCTCTTCTTCGCCAGTACCAACACTTTGCATCTTGCCGCTTCTGCGACAACGCGACGAGGATAATGTTGGAAATATGAAAAGGGAAACGTTAGGTATATATATTGGTATCTTGTTATTATTCTACGAAGCCACCCACGTTCCTATACGCCACCCAATAGCAGCAACTGTCAAAGTTTTGTCTCCCTGCAATAAGGCGCGCGAGGCGGCTTTCCTGACGCTGACGCCTGTAGGCGAGCTTTAATAAGTTTCACGTTCCGGCGGGCATTTGCATAAGTAACGGCGCGAATATAAAGCCAAGTTTTTGGTCGTGCGTACTTCTTACGTTAATCTTTAACTGCGGATGCCGTCGTAAAGACTAATCCTTTCCACGGTAACGATGCCATACGGTGTTAGAAACTTCTTAATATCTTACCGTAACTTTGAAGCGGGCACACCCACATACACAATATATAGAAAAATAAAGAAGTTATAACATAACATTTTATAGGGAGTTATATATGTTACTTATACAGAAAAATATATAACTTAAATTTTATCAAACACAAAAAGGCGCATGATCGGATAAAAGAGATTTAATATGGATGAACAAATTTGCAATCAAATAATCAAGAGTGAATAGAAAAATTCATTATAAGTAGAATTCTATCTTAAAATCTGATGAATTATAGATCGTCTAAAGTGGATTTAAATAATTTAAATACGATTTTATCTCGTAAAAATTCTTTAAAATAAAAACTCAACTCCACTTTAAATGATCTATTTTATATGCCATTTCAACGTGTGAATTATATATCTATATATATATGTGTGTGTGTATTTCAATTCTTCAAATGCTTTCAGTACATAATATTATTGACCGCCTAAAATAATGCCTGACTGCCCAGACAAATAACCGATGATCTAAAATATGTTAGGATATTTTTGAACAACAATGACATAGAGTATACCGCTGTATAGTATGAGATATTCTCGAAAGGTTCATGGTTCGTTTCTTCATCGGTCACGGGAGGATTCGCATACGTTTGCGTTGTCCACGTTCTCTCCGGCGCTGTGGCGAAAATCGCGTGTTGTTTCGGACGATAACCGCGCGTTTGCGCAACGTAAACGAGGTGCAAGCGATACCGTGTGAGCGATGGCAAATCGTTAGAGTGAGCGCGGCATCCAGTAATACATCGCATATTTAGAGAGAGGCGGATGCAGCCGCCTCCGGGGTTCCGCGCGCAAGCTTTCGGCAAACAAACCTCGATCGATCCTTTCGTAGTTCTCTCGTCTCCGGTTCGCGTTAAATTCGCGACGAATTGAAATCTTCAGCACGTAAAAAGGATGTTCGACGTGCATACGGGTATACAGAGTCACGGTACACACATAGAAAAAAACAGAGAAAGAGAGAGAGGGGAGGGGGGAGAGGAAGGAGAAATTGCAGCGTTAGTCGATAATGTCGAAAGCTACTCGGGCGTCCATTAATATAGGGATTCATTAATCTCTCGCTTGAAGCAAGCCGCTACGTTTTTAGCTCGGTTCTCGTAGCCGAGCCGGGAATATTTTTTTCCACTCATGTCGCGCGACAAGTAGCGTTGATTTAAATAAAATGGTAAAAAATACGGACACGTACACGTCGAATTGGACGGAGATAGATTTAAACACAGTTTTCGTCGTCGGGATTTTCGCGCCCCGGAGACACAACCCCGGGACGAAATTATAATCCACCAGAGAGAAGTACGACGCGACAGAATACAGTATCCGTACTTATGAATAGTCAAACAGGGCTCGCAAGAGTGGTCTTTCGCTTCTAGCATAGACCTGACATGTCCAGTTCACGTCAGAGACGCGAATACACATTATTCGGTTACTTACATTCGCATTCGCGAGTAGTACGTGATTAGGTTCGCGCGTGGTTCCATATACCTATGTGTTAATGCAGAAAGCTTGCCGCATTTCCGACGGCAGCAGCCCACACCCTCTTGAGCACCCAGCTGCTAATGTGCGGTGACATGTGCGCGGCGCGAGGCCAAGACAAGCTTCGTCAACCGAATTCGCGGAATTCTCTATACTTGAATCCGCGCGCGTACTCTCCGATTCGATTAATCGCCTTCTCCGTGAGCGCATTTCGAGTTAATCCGAGGCGAAGAGACCGAAGGGAGTGGGCAAAATCTACGCGACCGGACGACCTGCAGCCGACGATACTCGGGGCAAGAAAGAGACCCCTTTTCGTAAAGCCGATTATCCGCTTCGCGAGACGCGGTGCGAATCTTGAGTAATTCTGTAATTCATTATGGCGAGCATGCTTTCTCCTTTCTCGATAGAAATAAAACGTCGGCGGTGCACATATATCGTCGGCTATGGAAATCAATGTCTGGAAATTCGCCATAAATAAAATTCAATGTTTGTTACGCTGACCTTTTCTACGCCTCTCTCTCTCTTTCTTCAATCTTTGGAAATTAAACTCCGAGCTAGTTACATAGCTCTTATGTGAAAACCGAAGTTTCTTAAAATACTCGAGAAGACAACGACACGCTTCGCGAAAGGTAATCGCTGAGAAATAAATGAGACAGTAATGCGCGTTATTTTGCCTTTGCTTATAAAAAAAGAAACGTATTAAAGATTAAAAATACGTCCTTTTGGATTTAAGCCATTAGTCCACTTTCTTTTGAACGTACAACAGAAATTACGAGAGCGAGGATGAATCTATAATATTTTCATTTTCCGCTAGAAAAAAGTTACTTTGACGATCGTTCGGTGGGGACGAGCGTGCGATGATGAGTAGAGGCGAATATACGGAAAAGCCAGTTGCTGAAGAGAAAACCGTTAGTAATTAACAAGGGTGATTAAAAAGGACGGATAGCCGGGCCAATTTCAGGTTCGATCGGGTCACTCGGTCCGCGCGTTTTTTTTTCCCCTTCGTTCAATGAAATCCCCAATCTACGAGAGATCTACGAACGTCGCATGCGTTTCAGTGCTAATTTTTAGCACAATTTTTTGTAGATCCTTTATTGGTCGTGTACAAATTTTACGGTTTTAAAGGATTAATTATAAAATATTTTACATTTCTATTGTTATTTCTCGGATTAATTAATGAGTTTGCACCTAAGAGAAAAGTATGTATTAATTTTAGCTATTTCTTGTTAAATTTAGATGTTTTTCTGAATAATAATCTTACTGGAAAAGACTAAAACATAACCTGCGATGACAATTAAAGTGTACAAAAAGTAATGGTATGCAAAACAAGTATAGAAACAAAGTGTAAATAGAACGAGCTAAATAATGAGTATACATATACTGAAGCTTCTCTTACTCATCGAAAAATCCATAACGATAACCGACAAAGACCGATCATTGACGATTTTGATGAGATGTGAAAGCGCCATATAAGAGAGAAAAATGCAAACGAAGAAATGCTGAAAGAATGTAAATAAACTGAGAAGCCCGTTAAAGAAAGGCGAGAAGCCCGGCACGGAAATAGCGTTTCATTATTTTGCCTTGAATATTATATTATATTTCTACATTGAAATATTGTAGTAACGTCGACGGTAGCAATTCCGCATGCTCCGCTTTCTTCGTCGTCCGTCGTGCGTTCTTATCAAGGAAGAAACATTTGCAACGGCAAGAAGTATATACGCGAGTTCGTAATTAAGAAAGATAAAAATCCCAGAAAGTTACACATTTTATGTCACCGCGACGTTATATCGGGAGACGCGCGAAAAGTCACGGAACTTAGTCTGCCCGACCAAGATACTTTCACTTTTCTGTAGTACCTATAGGAATGCCGTTTTATTTACCCGTGATCCATCTTCGAGGATTTTTTGACAATTTTCTAGGCACGGACTGATGTAAAAAACAGATAACGTGAGACGTATCCGCTTTACGGACATAACCGTCGCCGACCTTTGGAGATATAGTTTGAGTTAGGCCCTGCTTTCAATTCGAAATGTCAGAGAAGAGCGTGACCCCCCAGCATACCTTTTATGTAAATTTCATTAGCGAAGTAATTCCGCATGCATCGGGCAGAAGAAATTTCGGTCTTCGACGCGTTATAAAGCAAATCAAAATTCGTGGAATAAGTATTTTATTATTCTATTCCCTTTCGTTAAAATTTTTCTTCTATTGTCGAAGGAAAAACTGACACTGAAGAATCGTCGCTTTTAGATCGGCAATAAATCTCGACCAAAGGGCTTCTCCCTTAGAATGGTCCTTTTTCATCGCACTCCGACATTTTAACGGTCGAAACGGCTCAGCGAAAAATACTTACGACTTTACGAAATAGATCGCGTCGTATAATCCGCGTTCGTCATTAGGACGAGTAGACGCAGAATACATCGGCAGGATACATCAGAAAGCAACTCGACAGTTTTTCGGATTTCAGTACTCGTAATATCCATTTTATTAGCACATGTTCTGTTCTCTCGTCTATTCACCTCGCTATCGCGCTGAGTTCGCTCTTTCATCAACCTGCGAAAATCCGCATTGCTGGGAGAAAAGCACTAACAAAGCCTGGCCGCGTAGAGGAAGCTGATTGAGTTATTTCATTCGAGGGGACCTCGTTTAAATGTTCTTCGAAGCAGATTCAAAATGACGCGACTTACTGATGGAAATGTAGAAACAGAAATCAAAATTATTTACTTGTTGTGAGTTACGTAAATAGAATTTAGGAGACACGTCTGAGACGGAAATGAAACTAGCCGGATAAAGAATAAACGCGCTCTTCATTAGCATTTATATGAGTGGATGAGCTATGTACAATGGATAAAATGCACGCCCGCCCGCGCGCGCGCGCTCATAGATGCTACGGATAATTAACGGGACAAGAGAAAACTTCTCTGCGAGAGCAAAAAAGATTTAATTTGTAGCCGAGAACCATCAAAAAAATGCTCGGGTTAAATTGCGCGGCGAGATCCGCGGTTCGCCAAACACGGTGTTAATACGACATTTTGAATTAACTACACTGGACGTGCCCAAAGCAGCTATGTAATTAGCATTTTCTATACAACGAAGCCGACGGTTGGCGTTGTCGCGCAGTTTTTCGAAATACCATTTACCTGAATATTACAATGTAATTAGCGTGCGGCGGCGTATCCTGTGCGGTCAAGCGCGTAATCAGAGGGCGGTTATGTTCAGCCCCCTTCGCGCTGTGCTATAATTGTTTTACATCGGTTGATTGCCGGGCTGCCGAATAATCACAGCTGCAAAATTCACCGCGAGACTCGACGACGCGGCAATACCGTAATTAATATTAGTAAAAAACTTTAGATTTAAAGAAAAGTTCTTCTTATCGTCGAATATTATGAATATTGTAAAAAAAAACGCGACCGATGCATTTTTCCCGTCGAATGCAAAATTCACGATATCCCGGCTAATTTAATAATGAGCGCTCCTTTCAATTACGATCTTCAATTTTGCCGTCGCGCGCTTATTTCTTATTCACCGGGCTAACGTTTTCATTGTGAGACATTTGCATACCCCAGGTGTCAAGTCCGAATGGAGTCATTAGCGACCTGGCCGCGAGAAAAATGCAACTGAAAAATCGAGGCGAAGTCGAGAAGAGAAGATATTCGGCATTTGAAACGAAGGGAGAGAAGGTATGGCTTTTAGTTCAGTTAAAAGGGTGAAACTTCGTGAAGGAGCCCGCTTGAATTTCTCGCACACACGCTTGGCTGACGAAACGGAGAGGATGAGCGATTGAATATTCTACAGTGGAGGGATGAAGAAGATGAGAAATTCACCCCTGGAGGGTGAACAGGAGAGAGAGAAAGAGAAAAGAGAGTCGCGGACCTCCGCCACGATTGGTCCATCAGGTTCTCGCTCTCTATATTCAACCTTTCTCATCTGCATATCGAGATTTCCGTCTTGATATCACTGTGACCCTTCTAGGGCCGCTGCGCTGTGCGCGTGTGTGTATAAATGTATGTGATACAACATATATAAAACGTAGACGACCAACGATGAGCGGGTTAAACCGTTAAACGACGATCTATTTCGCATTCAATGATCTACCGCGAGCACTATTTGTTTAACAGAATCAGGTCGTCAAGAGAACGTGAGAAACAAACCCTCTGCGATACCGATAACAATTAACCGGTTACAAAGGAAGTAGGTTTTAATTTAAAGCGCACACGCCGTTAAAAGAATGTACTCTCCTTTATAAAGAAGAAAATTTGTCCGCGGAGAAATATGTGGGAAAGCTTTACGGAAAGAATATATATGTATTCCTCGTCGAAGAATTATTTCCTCGCCGGGAAAGGCAGGGTGTGCATTATAGAGTAGAAAGTGGGTATACATGTAAAGAATTGCTACCCGCTAAATGTAAACGGAGCTGCAGTAAACTATGGAGTCGATGCACTGCAAGGATATGACGCTTCGAAATATCTTTTCTGTAGATTCTAGTCTCGTGACGAGAATGTAACTGTATTATGGGACGATTTGCTCGAAATGCCTCGTTATGTCCGACAAGCTGCCGACATTTCCGCGATATTCGTGGAACAGGATGCGAGGATGCCGTGAGAGAAAGAGGCACTGATCTCTTCTTTCAAAACAGCTCAGTTAGCTAAGCCGACAAATAATATATTTTCGGATATTTTCGGGAAACGAGTGATTATAATGCAGAAAGCTCGATACTGACCCATTAATGGAAACGGGGTACGCCGTATACGTACATTTTATTAACGTTACAATCGATTGTAATCTTGCAAATTGCTCAGATATCGTGGAAATATGCAAATATTTCAGCACATACAATGGGAAAAAAATATAAAATATAAAAAAATTAAAACATTAAGAAATAAATAATAATTTATTAATTTCCACAAATACTAGGAACGTTATATATTTTAGTGATATATCTCGAGCGCGAGAGCTTCAGAGACTCCAAATATAATAACATTTCCGTAATATTGTAAAAACAATAATTCTGATCAATGAACTTAAATTATTTAAATATATAAAATATTTGTGTGAGTAAAAAATAGATATTTAATTCTTTATGTTAATAAAAGAGCGCGATCTGGTGAATCAAAAGTTTCTGTAAAGTTACACAATACAAAGGTAATTCATTCCGTTATTCGTTATTTAATTTATTTCGTCAGTAAACTCCAGAAATACAAATCGCTGAAACTTTTTCGAAACTCGAATTGGAAGGGATTAATGTAGATGTAATTGGATAAGTAAAAGAATCAATAGATTATCCGTTTGAAGAATTTTCAAACTATATATAGCAGAGAGATGGATTGACAATCAGAAGAAGAAAGAGGATATTTCTTGGGATGACGCGAGATAGCTTCGAAATTGAAAGTTAGATGGAACGTTTAAATAGGTAATTAAATATATCGCGAGGAAGAGAAAAAAGAAGAAAAAGAGGAAAAAAAGACCCTCAAAGGGACTCCCTTTCTCTTCTCTCTCCCTTTTCATGCAGGGATAAGATGCGTGGTCGTTCCTCTATCGATCCTCTCGAAAGAGGGGCACGCACACGTGTCAACTGAAGGGTAGATCCTCTTCACAATTCAGACGGGGTAAATCCGACTTCGAAACGACACTCCTCGAAGGCGAGGATTAGAGCTGACGTCATGTTGGCAAGGACGAACCCGATCCCCGAGACGTCCCGAAAATTATCTCGGTGAGTACATTCGTCGGTCGGCACTTGGTCTCACATCGACGGAGGGACGTTGCATACCGGGGGGAGGGAGGAGGAGGTTGGACGTCGCGGCTTTTTATATCTCGATGTACGCCGCGTGTGCCAGCGCGATACGGCGCGCGTCTTGGCACCTTATGATGTGACTTTTTGAAGAATCTCTGCTTCTTCGCGATCGATTGTGTCGTGGAATACATGGCGAAAGGACGGCGCTCCGCGCCACTGGAAATCGAACGATTACTCTTTTCGTTACTTCCGACATTGTTATATACTCTGGATGAGAAATTGTTAGCGTTCGATGAAAAAATATGTTGCTAGTAGTACCGGGAATATCGTGTTATTTGAAATATGCTGCAACGTACCGGACGCGGCTCTCTATAGCTATTCCATTAATTCCGAGGAATAATTAATGTCGATCAGAACGTGTAGCGCCGGGTAATTCTTGGTGCGCTGTAGCTTTCGATTTTTAATCAACAGCCAAGGCGATTAACGCGGCGAGGACGCGAAGCGGTCGTTGTTTTAACGCGGGTAAAATTTCGCGTTACATCGTGCTAAGCCGAGAGTGAATTTCCGATGGGGAGCATTAATATGCAAATTATTATCTCATTAAGGGCGTACATGCTTCCTGCCATCGTATCTCCGTATCGAATTAGCTAATTAGCCACGCTTCGGGATGAAAAGTCAACGGTCGTTATCCGACGAGCGATCGGTTAATTTGGTTTATACCAACTGGGCACTCGAGTGATCAGTGCCGTCATTACTCGTTAGCGTTATTACCTGAACGCATACAAATAATCGTAACGGTATGAATTGTCGTAGGCGGTAACAATCATCAGCGGACGACCAAAATGGGCAGTCAAAGCCGGCGAAATGCTCGCTCTCCGTGCTTCGTAACGAGATCGGACGCGTAAGGGTCACGACGATGAGCACACATCTCATTTCGCGAGAACGCTTTCCCGGCGATCGGATGGGTGAGAATGTAGATTGTCTTGACCAAGGAGGGAGGGAGCCAGGGCTAGCTTGGTTTCCATGGAAACGACAGGCCTCACCTGGAAGGTAATTTCGCGGTGTATCGCGCCGGAGAATCGAGACATCGATCTTTAACCCTGCGCCGACCTCGCCGCCCGGCCCGGCGTGTCGGCTGTTGCTGTCTGCGTTTGAATGGTACGGCGCGCGGGACCATTCAGTATTCCTGCACTTGGAAACACGCGTCCTCTCCCGAGCATCCACCCCTTCCGCGCGCAAATACCATTCGGAGTACGTCCGGAGACCCAGATTATCCTTCAGGTTTGATCCGTGAGTGCGAGAGCTCTCGCGTATAGAGGAACAATAAACGTTCCGTTATTTCCGACCGCCGAATATTGCGCTCAATCTTTCGTCGATTGGCCGCGCGTTTTCTAGTCACGAGAATCCGATTTCACGAATTTTATTTCGACCGTGATACTGGCACGTGGTTGCGTCGGAAAATCAATGCCGCTGTCAATTTCGAGAATGAAATAACGCCCGGCAACTGCCAGGGTGCGCGTCTATTTTCGAAGAGTCGTTCGTCGTGTTAGCTAAAACCCAGCACGTTTTGTAAGCGAATTTGATGTAAAATAATTCTCGATTTTATTTTATCTTAACGCAGTACCTACTGATCCGAAAATAAAACAAATTAGTTTGATAAAAATTAGTACAAAATTTGTCATTTTGTCTCACACGAAGATTTTTCGCGATAAATTACTCTCAATTTTAATCGTAAAAAAGTAATGCTATTGAGGTAAATATTACACTTTCGAGACGAGATGATAGATTTTTAGGATCAATTTAATAGCGCAGTCGGAAGCACCGTCTCTCTTTAATCGAAAGATATTATTTATGGTCCCTTATCTCCCCTTTCTCCACCCCAAGCGTCAGTCCGTGAACTAACTTTTCTGTAAGTTATATTACTTCTACCGTGGCCCAATCCACGAAGTTTCATTTCGGTTTTTCCTCCGTTCTCTTCTGGAATTTCGGAAGACGATTGTCCGCAAGTGCGGCCGGAGGGTCGTATAGTCGCTCGTTGAAAGCTGAATTAGAGAGGCCGACAATCTCGGGTAAAGGTAATTAAAAATGCCGATAAGATGCCGTGGTTCCTCTGCCGCGAGAAATAATCGCGAAGCTTATCAACATCAATTTTTAGAGAGTTATTAACCCTTAAATCGATATGAGATTAGTCATACCTACTCATCATGATTTGCGAGGTGTGTCACAATACTGATTTTGACATAAAGTATACAAACTTTTGTCTGAACAAATAAAGGACCGGTATTGAATGGCTTAAACTGCACGTCTCCTCTTAGCCTTTGATGTTTTGTCGCTTTGTTTTGAAGAGAAAAACAGAAGAAACAGCAAAACAGCATGAACATCAAAGAAACGAGAAGGGCATTCGAAAGAAAACAATGAGATTATTACCGCGTATGATATATTTCATCCAATATCACTTTGCGTACATGCATTAGTCAAACAGCGTTTGCAAATGTCGAGAGGGAGTCATACTTTTAAATGCACCATACTTCGCGCTTTAAAAAAGCATACAATGATTATATATGCGGAATCACAATTGTGATTTTGCACGGAGATGCACGTCACTTTCGATTATTTTCCCATCAACCGTATTTTCTGAAGCACTATTTACCTCGATGTTAGTTCTTTCTTTCTCTCTTTTCCCCATTTCCCTTTCCCGCGTTTTCCTTTGTTCTCCATTTCGGTTATCGAAACTGACGAACAACGAGATATCATCAAATGAAAATAGAACAAAAAGCACGAGGGATGGGGTTTGCATTTTAGGCCAGAAAATCCTAAATCGATTGAAAACACCGAGCCAAAGTGCTCCCAGCACTATTTGGTATTCAAGTACTCTTTCGAAAGTAAATTTTGGCCCTCTCGCGGTCTTTTTTCTCTTGTTTTTTATTTGTTTTTTTTTCTTTTATTTGTCGTACCAAGTTGTCATTTTCCTATGTTCCGAAACAAGGATATGAGAAATAGGGAAAAAGAGAAAATAAAAAAGAGGAAGAAAGAGAGGAAAAAAGATAGGTAAAGAACCAGACAACCAAAGTTGCAACAGAGCAACGAACGCGAGGAGAGGGAACGGAAAATTAGACGGACGACGAATATTTACTCAGTCGCAAGCCCGAAGCCGCTAGAGCTCCGTTCTAAAAACGAGAAGAAAGAAGGAAAGAACGAACGAATGAGACGAACGCTATTTATTTGCGTCGCGAAAATCGTGCGACGTCTGAACATAAGTTTTACTTTCGGGAGAGTGCTGAAAAAATGATTCGGTACGTAACTTGACAGCGCTGCAGTTTTTCAGTGAAATTTTCAAGGCGTATTTAACGGATGCTGTTTGTCAACACAATCTGACATTATCATTTTTCCTAGTGAATTTTGCAGAATAATATGAAAGAAACTTCCGTTTTGAATGGCATTGGTAACCGCGGCTGATGGTGATACATTACTGGTGTGATGAAAGTGATAAGCGCGGAATAAAATCGCGGTTATAATAAATTGCGTGTAAATAAAGCAATTTCACAAATATTAAAAATTAACATACAATAGCTAAATAAGGAAACATTTAAATCGTTGTATGTTGGTTACTGCAAATTTAATTAATTATCCGAGAGTGCGTTAAAAGAAATTATGTAGAATTTTATAAACTTTTCCATGCATCGGGAATATGTGATTCCATTAAATATGCGCCAATATAAAATCGTTCTCCTCGTCGCGTCGCAGCTTCCGAAACGACATTAAGCCGGTAAGAGTGGCAATATGAACGGGAAATTTGACAGCAATGAATTCGTTGGAGCCGCAAGTTCATGCATCCGGTCAAGTTTCGCAAAAAACCAGGACGACCCTACTCGGGTCGATTCGAGGGTGCCCGACCGTGAGGAATTTCAATGCAGTTGCAACTGCAACAGCCGGTCAATGCTTCGGCGGGCTGCGCGTCACGGCTGACTTATAGCGATCGTTTCTACTGCATCGCTCGTCGAAATATCTTTACTCGACGGATACGCTTCAGCCGGATACGAATATTCAGAATACTCAAGTTACGCCGATAGTTGAGTTAATCCTCGCTCTGTTCGTCGTTGTAACTTTGTACGCCGACGAGTTGAATACGCCGAGTAAAGTAAGATACCTCCAAACGCGGAACGTTTAGACACGATTCTCGTGCGAGCGAGCAGATGCATTTAGAGATTTGCAGATTCGCGCGATCCGTGGAACCTGCCGGCTGGCGATCTCTGATACGGTCCATAATTTGTCTCATGTCACGCTGAGAAGAGAGCACTCCGCGTCGCTTTGAGAGCTCTCTCGGTTGCGATATCTCTAAACGCCACTGTTAACGCTACGATATAACCGACGATCTTCTCACACACTTGAAAAAGTGTCCGGTATAATCTCACGATTAAGCTATCGATCGTCAAAACAATGATTAAACCCATTGTAGCATTAAAGGATAAGATACAATTTTAGATATATTTTTTTTTCAGACAGTAACTTCTGATCACGATCCTAAATTGTCGTCCAAGGGAACGGCAGAATTTTACCGGTCGCGAGAAACCTCGTACGCACAGAAGAGGAGAGGACTAAAATTTTCGTCGCGCAGTTCTCATGCTATTCTGATCCATCTAAGTGGGCCACGCGAATCGCCACGACCATAGTTAGCCCGCCTGTGGCCGCTTTGGTGGCTCGTTGTTTTCAATTAGCGTGCTTAAGGCTCTTCAACACAAAGTCACTTAAAGTTTAAATAGCATCTGGAAGCCCCGTCATACGGTACGGTGAAAGTATGCAAACGAGTCTGCCGCATGGTAGGAAACTTGGAACGTTTCGATAGTTGTCTAACGCGTGTGAAATTGAATCATTTGATTCTTATCAATTTATTATTTTTATTTAAATACAATATCTGAGATAGCGTCTTAATATTACCTTATATATGAGCAGCTCTGAAAATAATATACGTGAATATAAATGTATATGTTGTTTCCATGCTATCAATAGGACTCCCCCTCCGACTCCAATCTCCAACCCTACTAAGATGCGCTGAGATAAGCTAAGAACTTTGAAAGTTTTATATTGCAAGCCGTAGCAAGATGCATGCATCCAACCCATTTTTTTTTTTTTTTTTTTTTTAAGAATCACGTTGACTCGAAACCCCAGAAGGAATTTTGCGAGCGAACATATATTACAGAAGTGACCCAAACACACACCCTGCTACTTCGTCCTAGCAAGATACTTTGCAATTAGTTTGACACTTTGACGAAGTGCACATTTTGTGTCGCGGAGCTCGTAAACCTGCTGCAATGCATTCTGGTAAGAATAGATGAGTATTATTAGAGGAACCCAAGCACGTGACGACGAATGTGATCTGAGTTATTAATATCCAGCTACCAGATCTGCTTAATCGCTACTCGCGAAGATAAACACCGTTCAGAGCCACGTTTTAATGAATAATAAATATGTATCGATCGGTGTCGACGGATTTAACTGTGATCGTCGCAGTGGACTTGCGATACTTTTATACTAGTCCTCGACACGTCATTCAATTATCTTTCATCTCTTTCTTGAGGGCTTCGAGTGGACGTCTTACAAGTACGATTTAACTGTGTCTCACAGTAACAATTTCGCCTTTGATGTTGTTCTAAGGTCTTCTCTCCCAACGACGATTGTATTATGTCCACACTTCGAGCTCGTCTCAAAATTCATCGCGAACTGCACATCTTTCACAATAAAATCGTCCATCTTTCGACCGAAGGAATACAGATTATACGCACGCGAGCTATCGAAGACAATTCTTCGGGGAATCTCTATCTGTTCTATTTAAAAGAGTAAAAAGTAGTTGCCAGAGAAATGTGAGAAAAATTCGTGGCTTAGTTCCATTTCTGTACACGTCCGACGTATTAAGATTCTACATAAAATATCGTATATAATCCATTTCGGCCATAATTCTCCGTATAACATAAATATTCGATATCGAGAGCTCGATAAATTCTAAATATCTCAGTGCCTGGTAATCTTAGGAAATACCGCGTTCTAATCTAATTAGTCGTTTGCGCGTCATATGCAAAATGATTGATGAAAAAAAAAGAACCGCATCGCTCGGGTTCTCTCTCGTCGCGGGAAACGAGATAGGCGTCAGATTATGATTCCCCGCAGAAATCGCTGACACGTGGCCATAACGGGCGCGGATGTGTCTTCGGGGATCGGGGTTGCATGACGGGGTTGAACGACAGTTGCCAGGGCGTGCCGGTTACCGGTGAGAAAGCTCTTAAGCCTATACCTTTCATCCAACGCTGCTAGTTATTAATTTTGCGATCCGGTGCCAGATCCGCGGATGCGGAACAGCGGGCCTTTAGTCAGCGTTTCGAGAGACTCGGGGCAATTAATCACGCGCCTGACCGCACTCAAACTCCCGACCGTAGATATTATCCTTCGGTGTCGCGCCGTCACCTCGCCCCCCGCAGCTATCCGATGTCTTCCGCTGTCGCAGATACGGCACTTCATTACGCAGCGTGACGTATCCAATCGGTCCTACTAATCACGAGGGAATATCCGATCCGCGAGCAGATTCCGCGAGCTCGATGGCTAACGCGCGCAACATTGAAGTCGTAAATCTCTTAACCGGTCCAGAAGCGTCCGCCGATCTGTAGATTTATAGACTGTTTTAACGCGCATTCTCTCCGTACAACGGTATCTATATCTTTCTCGTCTCTGGTTCACGCGACAATTCAGTCCAAAGTTAACATCGTTACGGTCGGCGTTGGGAGTAAAAAGCGAGCGCACCTCGGTGAAAGAAATAAGAAAAACGTCCCGGAATATTCTCAAGCCACCGGGAATGGCGCGTAAAGCAGCCTAATTTACGCGCAAGTTTCGCCGCGGAGTTGCGTAAATTTTCGCGGTGTGACGTAAATGGAGAACGGCGGTGGCGAGATAAATTTCTCGTAATTGCGTCGAATAACTCGGGTAACGCTGGGCGTGCCGCGATAATCAATCCCGACATCAGGGTTTGTCCCGCGCGATAATGACGCGCCGACGAAGAGATTCTTAACTTCGACGGTAATTCGTTGATTGTCCCTCCCGCTCCCTCGCGCTCTTATCGCCGTCGGCTATCTCCGCGGTAGTTTTCGAGACGGAGCTTTATGACAATTATAACGAGATTTGGAATACGCGGATCAACATCCAACACTTTAGCCGATCTCTCGACTACAAAGCACATAGAGGAAATTTGAAACGTTTCTTCGCTATATAAAGGAAACAATCTAAAAGCATAAAGGAAATGTGAAATTTTGCAGATCTAATCTTTCAAAGCAACTCTTTCGATAGTTTTCACAGCTATTTCCACAGCTTTTTCATATTATACCTCTTTTTATCTGTGTTCGTTCACGGGGAAAAAATTCTCTTTATTTCATGTTATCGTGGTAAAATGGACAACAGCAAGATTTAAAAATGCTTTGTGTTGAAAATAGTTTTGTTAAATCTAGGAAAATGATCCTGTTATAATAACACACGGATTCATCTGTCATCAACAAAATGACGGTTTCTCGTTGTGACAATGAAACATAATTGCAGATAATAGATTTTCTCTGCAATGAATTCGTATTATTGAGATAAATGTGTCCAAATTTATTCGGCAATATTTTTCTATTTTGAACTGAAAGTTCTGCTGTAGCGTCGAATAACCTTGTTAACATGGTGAGTTTCCATCGAATATACAAAAGCAGCGACAGTTTCGATGCGACAGCAAAGTTTCTATTTTTTTTTATTAATGTATCTTCTCCTAGAAACGTGATATCGTCGAATGAAATGAAATCGAAGTCATTCTCTATATTCTCCATATTCATTTCAAGATTTACGGTTGTTAATAAGGTGATACAGCAGTGGAATATGGACTACAATATAAATAAAGCAGCAGCAAAAGAGGCAATCGAAGAAACTCGAATATCGGCGGTCGGCGTTGGATTAATGGTGTTCTCGGCTTCACATTTCCGGCGGCTTTTAAATTACGCCACGTTAACATCTGCACAATGCCTAATCCAGAAGAGTATAAGCGCCCCGATTTGAAAGAACGATCTATCTATAGGCCGTGAGTACCTACGCCGACATTGACATCGAAAGAACTGACGAACTAATGGGCATGAAGGTGCGACGAGAAAGCTCACAACGACAAGGAAACGAGAGAGAAAAAGTTTCTCAAAAATCTCCATTATCGCGTGCAAAGTGCGCCACGAGAGAAAGAAATTAATCACTGCCGAACGCCGGCCTCGTTTCGACGCGAGGAGTAAGTATTATTCACAAAATGCTTTGCGGGGAATTCTCGTGTAGAAACCCTCGTGGAGACACATTATTTTCAGATATTCCATTTACTTCCTTGAAAAAAATATATAAGTTTTATCTAAAGTAAATGAATGCTTAATTCTATAATAATGATCCCACGCCGATGTGTATTTAATTTGCATTTTTTAATTATATTCTCAAAAATAGAGACTTGTGGTTTTAAATGCGAAGCGTGTAAATGTAAAAGCTATTAGAATTCTGAATTAACAATCTTCCAGAATCCAGATTATATCTTCTCATCTTTTATTTTTGGTCACCGCGAGTTATTATCAATCGTATTTCAGAAATTAGCGTGAAACAGAAATTTCAGAATAACTCAACGTGGAAATACGAGCGGTTGGATCTTTATCTTTTTGACGTTTGACTACGGCGCATCGTCCTCGAGGAGATTTAAATGACAAAATCCGTCGGTGCGTGCTTCCACGATTGCAGCAGCAAATTAATTCCAGACACGAAAATTACGAGCACTCAAGTACCACGCGTGTACGCGAGCTCAGAGAAATCCGTACGGGCGATAATCTTCGTGCATCGCATTCCATGAAAATCCGAGAATCCGCAGCATCGTCGGCATTGTATCGCGTGTTTTTTTTTTTTTTTTTTTTCTACATTGCGCTCCCTCTTTCTCTCCCTCTTCTTTTGATTCTCGCGATCGTCTCTTTACTTTCGAATAACACGACGAGAAAAGATAGAATGCATGGAATCGCATGACAAGAGCGAAAGAATGAAATTTTGCATGAGAACACACACACGTGTATTCAGCTCTCTCTGAAGCTGCTCCAGGTTTCTCTACTTCTTTTTCCCTCTTATCCTTAGATTTAAACCGGTGATGGAAATACGTAATTGACTTAAACATATTTAATTATCCAACCTCTTCCGTCACAAGATAAAATAAAACTGGAAAATTAATTCCGGAATATGGCAAAAAAAAGCTTAATTCTAAAATAATGACCTCCCATGCCAGTGTGTATTTAATTTGCATCAAGTTATATTTTCAAAAATAGAATAAAGATTCATGGGGTAAGATAAATATGCTTCTTGTTGTAAGCCCGTGTACTCGACCCGTGCACCGTGTAAAGGTTATTTATCACGAGAAGGAATATCCGAACCGTGTCGATCCGACTACGTCTCGCCCATGCTCGTCTTCAATTAATTAATGCGCTGCGGTAGATTGGCGGTAGCGCCTGCTTGCTAACTCTTTCTGATTGAAACACGCCGGAAACTTCGAGAATGCTGCGTCAATGCAAAGCCTTGCAACATTGATTTCGTGGCGTGATAAGTCACCTGCAACGTCGTACCACAATAAGCTACGGATTTCATCGCGAAAAGTAGGACAATTAAAAAGTAACTTCGGCAATCTCGACATAGCAGTTCGACATAGACATAAAGGATGTTGCACCTCTAGACTTCGCGCGAGAAAGATGCTTTTCGACTCGAGAAGAGAAGAATTTGAAGAAAACGTGAGAAAAAAAATAAAAGATACCTTTCTCGAAACTTTGAAGATGCAAGATGCAAGTAGTTCACTCAGATCTTAGCTTCAGAATTCAAGATGTACGAGAGGAGGGGATGATATATTGCAAGTAGAAATACCAAACGTCGCGTTGTGTTCTTTTTTCGTTCGCGGTTTTTCTACCAATCTCTCGTCTCCTCCTCCCGATCTATATTTTATATCTAGGCGAAATTTTTATAGGTTTATTGCGGTAAATTTTAGACGACGAGATAGAGAGAATCGGAGAGGAGAAGGGCAGGGTCGGCAGGGAAAAGAATCTTCAGAACACGGTTCCTAGCAAGGTTCCTAGTCTTTCTTGGCGGAGAGCCATGTTCGGAATCGAAAGAAATTTCAGTTTCCCGCGATCGCACTCATCGCGCTTTCGAGTGCCAGCAAAAGCCAAACATCGTAAATATATATACAGGGTGGGTTACAGCGGAGTCATCTCAGCCCGGGTCGACACAAACGGAAAAGGCCGTCGTCGTAAAACGCGTAAGATGACGTCGTAAACATCGTATTACATCACGTACTTTAAACTACGCCGAAACATCGACATCCGCTTTTGGACGAAATGTGGACGAAGTACATTAGGTTGTTGAATGTATAGACGTAAACTATGTAACGTTCGGTAATTGAGGGAAAGTCAATTTTGCGTCAAAAGGGAAGATAAAATAAAATTAACGAAAGAAACACTTTTAATGGTCATATAAGTCATTATTGTTTGAGAACAATCTGTCTGGAAAATGGAAACGGTACCCGCAAGCTATGTTGAAAACGTACAAAACGCGCGGGCCGCGTGGCCGCGAATGCAGGATATTTATTGTTACAATCTGCCGCTCTTACAGTAGTGGCGTGTGCAACAAAAAAATAATAAAAAAAAGAGACCGGAGTCAAACCGAATGGCATTCATGAATACTTTATGGCGTATTTCGGCCTGCGATGTAAAATATTTGTTTGCTGTGTCCCGTGTGTAAAAACGTGCGTGCATTATCAATGACTGTTAATATGTTAAAATTTATTCAACAGTAATTGATTTCAATAGTTTCGAGAATGTATAGCTCCTTCGCAATAATTTTATATGATAAAAACTTCCATTTTTATGGAATAATTAGTACTCGATAGTTCGTAAAATAAACTTTTATGTTTCATGTTTTGCGGTAATGAAGAAACTTTAATTCAAATTTATCACGCGTATGAGATATTTATATGGTATAGTTCTAAACAGTACACACAAGTTACGTAATAATATTCGTTAACCAGTCAAAACAAACAAGTTCAACGGAAGTTAAGTGAATATACGTTCGCGTTAAATTTCGTATATCCGACATTCTTATAATATTTATAAGTGCAAATGTACTGTGAAATAAAAATGCAGTTTAATTAATTTTCCTACAAAACAATTCGAAAATTTTTGAGAAAGCTACACGATAAGAGGAATGCAGCAATGCTGACGGATAGAAAAAGTTGCTTGTGCATCGACACACATCAGGCGTCCGCCGAGCATTATTGTTCTCACGAAGAATATTGCCGGAGTTTATCGCAATTAATTGCGATTGTTGTCAGGACAGTAATTAATTAATATCGCACGAGAGGCGTCAGTGCGGACACGGTGGAAATGTTTTTTTATCGTTTGAACAGAAAAAAATTTTTTCCAATCGCTCTTTACCGCCAACCAACCACGTCAGCGCGACCCGTCGGACACAATGCGGTCCTATTAATAGAAATAAAACGTTGTGTGTATGTGTGTATATATATATATATATATATATATATATATATATATATATATATGTATAAATGTGACATGTGTATTTCGTCTACCGCGAAATCGTCCACGCGGAAGGTGGCCGATAAGCGGCGCAACACGTGCGTTCACGCTATGGAATAACCGACACAATGCCGTTTGAGTTATAATAGGCATTACGCGGCAAATGTACCGCGGCAAATGGATTATCCGGCTCTTGCTTGGCAGTGACGTTTATTCGCAGAAAATTTTAACTCGCGTCGAAAGCAAAAGCCTTAAAAGGAGAGACTAAGAGCGCGACATGCGTATATAGGTATTCCCAGACTGCTCGTGATTTTGCCGCGCTCGTGAAAATTAAATTTGCATCCTCAGACCGAGTCCAGAGCTCCGGATGCACTCGGAGAGATCTCGTCGTTGCACCTGTCAATTCTGTGAATAACTGCGCGCATCGCGAAAATACATCGCGCGTTTCGATATCACGTTTTTACCATCCCTCGATCACTGTCAGTCCTTTTGAGTATTGATATACTTCCATTTAGAGAAATGGCGAGCTCAGCAAAAGTAAGCTCAGTTCTCCACTCGAGTTCCGTAATGCAGCTGTTTTTATTTAGGCATTTTTAAGACGGACGTGAGAAATCGTGCCAATTCGCTTGTCGCGTAAAATTTGAGATCGCACGGCAGAAGAGCGACGAAACTACATCGTTGACCTAACGTCGGCAACATTTCGTGTACAATTCATGCGAAAACACGTAAAAGTTTTCGCAGACATTTACAACCGGAAGGATTCGGCTGTAACCATCCATTACTATAACTTTGATAGCGAAAATACGCGATCCTTATCATTCTGGAGTTGTCAAACTCACGATACGTGTAATTTCAGTTTCCTATAAAACACCTTGGAATGCATATTAAAATCAAGTGTGGTTGTCTTTAAAACGTCAAAATTTTCAAGATGCTTCAGCATGTCTGCTTAGGTACTTGAATTGCTTTACAGCAATTAAAAAATTTCTGTAAAAGACGATTTTTTTAGATATATTTTTATTATATGATTTACGATCATATCATACGATTAAGAGATACATAACTAGATTTTACGAACATGTTTTAAAAGATTTTGAAAGGTAGCATATAAAACTTTCTTAATGTTGGACCGCGTAATGGGATTTTTGCGTTAACTAAATTAGAAGAGAGAAGAAATCGATTCTCCGCAAATCTTTTCGGTGGAAACGACCTCTCGAAAGTTGCCTTTCCACGGCTGAGAGAAGGTGAGTCACCGCCAGGGGGACAGAAATTAAGAAATAAAAGACACGGACTCGAGTTATCTGTTAGGATCAGGCCGGGAAGGATCATTTTGCGAGGGGGATCTAGAGATAAAACGAGACTCGGGAAGAGCAGCGCAAAGTTTCTGAGAAAGGATCGAACTCTCGACTCGGGAGAGGATAAAACTTGGGCGCGCGATCGCCGGCGAGCCATGTCGGCGATACATCGAAAATGCGAAACGCTGAAATTGCAACGGGACAGTGGGGTGAGAAGATTTCTGCAGGATCCGCGCGGCGGGATATCGCGAGGGGATTCACGGAAGGAATTAACAATAAGTCGAATTCCTGCAGAGTGGCCGCGTAAGGGATTAAACTATACGGAAACGGAGACGAGAACGCCACGTCAATCTTCTCGCGAAGATTTCCGCGGCGATGGCAATTCCCGAGGAACAATTAGGCGCCGCGAGGCGGACATAAACGCGCAATGCGGAAACACGATTGTTTCATCTCTTCCGGATTTTATTTTCCGCACGAAAACGGAACGAGCCAAGAATAATTACGTAGCTCTGAATACGCGTTATCCATTTAGTTTCATTCACGATAACGATCACGTATCCTTTGAACGCTCTCTCCGCCGAATTAAAATTTCTCGCTTAATTAATGCGCCATAATTAAAGAGATTTAGTGTGCCGGCGACTTATCGAGAGATATGCTAGAAAATGCGCAATCTTAAAGACCAGCCATATTAGACTTGAATGTTTTATTAGCTGCTAGCAAATTCCATAAAAAATTTACGTAAAATTTGCTCATAAGATTAAAGCTTATCGGCGACATGGAATTTATGGTATATACCTCCGTATCTCGGTCTAATAACTTATCTCTTAAGCACCACTGTCGCGATATAATGCTCCATATTATGATATGACGTCATACGATCAAATTATAATTAATAGCTGTTCCATTGTTGTAGATCGATGAAAAATTCTCATTCGCATTTAATCATTATCCGAAGAGAAACTTGAAGCACGTTCTCTCCCGTAGTAACTTGCGATAAAATAAAGTCATGAGTTTAACGTTGAACTTTAGATCGGCCCCGTAACTTGGATGGAGGGATATTGTACGCGCAGGAAAAGATCGATTCGCAAGCGCGGCTGCATACTGCATGCCGCATACTGCATGACGGGATATTCCCCGGATTTGTAGTCGTCGAACAGATCGGTCCGCGCGGGGCGCGAGATTAACCGTCTTGGTTACGAGCCAGGTCACCTCTCGCTTTATTTCTGTGTCGCGCGTAAAAGACGCGTCCGTTGACGTTCACGCGCGTTCCCGCGGACTTTTTGTCGACCTCCCTGACACGAATAACAATCCCAAGATTAGCGAAGCGTTAAAACTCTGCTAGTCCGACTTTCTTGTACATACATCCACCACACGGTTCATGTACGCGGATTATATTCCAAGTGCTATTTAATTTTCTAATGTTGCATGAACAATCTCTCTCTCCCTCCACCCCCTCTTCCTCTCTCTTTTAAATAAATCAAGTAATTCCGTGAACACAGATTAGATATCTAAGTACTCGGTACTAGGTATTCAGATTAGCGAGTATTCAGATCATGTTAGATAGGCTTGATACGGACGTTAAGCGTGTTCGCTCTCGAAGCAAATCGATCGGTTGCGTTCGGATGTGGATACAACAGGTAGTTTCAGGAGACAATAACGCGATTATCGCGGATTCGCTGAGCGATCAGTCTTCTCCCCTTTTGGATCACTGCTGGAAGACAACGTACACAAAAGAAGCTCGTTCGCGTCTCCGTCGTCGACGCAAATGGAACCAACCGGTGTCACGAAGAATCCCACAATTACCGTTAATTAATGTGTCTCGCATCTCGAGAAGGAAAATACACCAGGAAAATACGAGACAGTCGTATTTTCAAGGCGAACGAATTTAGATAGTTCCAGTAATCGGTCCTAGGTATCAATTAGAGCGCTTGAAATTTTTTACAGCGAAACTCTTACCTCGTTCCCGACAATTAGTTGGATCTATTACAGTTAAGTAACTATTTGTCCCCTGGATTCGACCGTGCACGATAAATCTCTTACTCTTTCTACATAATCGATTGTTAGATGAAGAAAAGGATCCTACTTCTCTTTCTACGCTTTCTCCTGAATATTCAATTCATTGCGTTCATTTACCGTAGCATTACCATGTATTACTTTCAAATTACTTGGCTCAATTTCATCGTCTACTTTTAGTAGAAAAGCTGAAAGAGAATAGTAGAAATTTAAGTAATAACTGAGAAAAAAGAAAAAAGAATCAAAAATTGTTATATCATCGAGCAAGTCGCCATCATTGTATAAATTAGAGAAAAACTCCTCTAATGTATTTTGCTGTTTAAATGCACTTGTATGTAAATTTATCACGGCACAATTTGCCATTACATCGGATTACAAGACTGTATTTTCACAAATATGTATATTTGCAAACTTCTCTCCTCTCGGGAAGGTTTCAACCCCGACATAATCGAGTGAGTACTTATTGCAAGTTAACAGGCTTCGTTAATTCAAAGTGGGTTTTCCTTTAACGGAATTTTAATACGGAGCTTACTTATTATGAAACTTAATTCTAGTTGCATAAGATATTTAATATCGCAACAGCCAAAAGTTGCGAGCAAAGAGGCGTTAAATTGAATTTCCGTTAAGCAAAGATCATTTTCACGTTCATCAGAGAGGCACGCTGTTCGAGTTTAATACGAATTGTGATCAAAGTACAAAGCAAACATCCGGGAACACGTTGACGAACCATCATCAATCCGTCCGCGCGACTCGCGTTTTCCTCTTCAGCGGCGAGAGGGTAAAAAACAGGGAATCCGGGATCATCATCGGCGTTGAAGTGCAAGCTGGCTTCATTCCGGCGCATTCATCATCGTTTTTCGCGCTGCCGGCGTCCGATCGTAGCTCGCTTCTTTCGCCCAGCCAGGGATGCCAGGGACAGACAAATGGCTTTGTTTTCGAACTGCGTTTCCGCGTAAGCGGACATTGATTACCGGCAGTTGAAAGAGTTAACTTTGCGCTTGGGGAATCAACATGCATCGACATGCTATGTGCATGCTATTGCGCGCGTTCCTCGTGATCCGTGAGTACAATGTTATTTACGAGACATCGATTCCCTCGAGGAGGTAATATCGAGTCCTCTTTACCGAAGTTCCATCCGGAATGAAGTTATGAACGTTCAGCGATGGAGAATACTCCGTTCTTCTCGCGATCCTGATTCGAAAATAGGTTTTGACGCGAGTTTTTCAATGCGTCGATTTGCAACGAGAAACTGGTCCTCAGAATGCGCTTTCACAAATGTATATCGTAACATCGCGTACTAATACTTTGCGTATAGTAATATTCGCTTGACTTTTCCTTTGTAATTGAAATTATTGGAAATTCGTATGAAAGAAGATTAACATAAAAACTTTATAGTAAAAAAAGTCAGATTTTTCACTTTTCAGAAAGACAATACACGTCAATTTGTGTTAATGCTAAAACAAGCGAGACAAGCAAATAAAACTCATAATTCCGCCAATATTTATATTCTAACGAAAGAAAAGGATAAAGCTCAGTATAAATATTGACGAATGTTTATATTTCAGCTTTAAACTACTAAGGAACTCTAATGTTTCTAATAGCTAGGTGTAAACTATTACTGCAGACATGTCAAATTTCTAGCCGAATATTTACTCGCGGTTGCAGAAACCTCGCGATACGAACTGCAGAGCGGTATAATATCGGTCGCTCACGGCGGAGTGTATACGTGTGATTCGCATTAAGCAAATGTGTACTTCTCCATATAACTGCGAGAACAATTCAAGCAAGCAAGATTGCTTTGAGAGAAAGACAAAGTAGACCAAAGCCCTCTTAGGAACAAACGCTTAGTTTGTTTCTCAAATTGTCTTTCTCGAAATTGTGGTATAAAGTATATCATCTCGGGGTGTGTGTGTGGATGTGGGCCTGGCGAGAGATGCAAATCCGTCATAACGAAAGAAAAGAACGATGCCGCGCGATCCAGCGTATTCACCTCACGGTTATTTGCTACATACGCGTCTGCACGTGCGTGCAATACGCGATGGCAAACTTCAGACGGATAGCCATACCGTATTTCTACGCCATCGTTGGTAACCCGGCACGCAATATACGTCCAATTCGCGTCGATATGCGCCTGTTGATTTAAGCATCACGCGTCTCCGCCATCGATAAACAATCTCAAAAATTTCGTCCAGGAATAATCCAGGAATGCCATTTATTTTTCGGCTGCCCTCATATTGAAAGAAACTGAACGGTAAACACAACCAAAATTTTCATAAGAGTTCATGCAAAGTAAGATACCTAACGTTCGGAACAACCTTATATTGTAGAAAAAGTTAATAAGAAGAAAAACATTTCCAAACGGAAAAAATAGTTTATTCAGATAGACATCTTTGTGTGCTATCATAAAAATAAAGAGAGAAAATTGTAATAAAGTAAAAAATTTAAAGGAAAGCTTTTACCCTTTTCTACCCTAAAGGATAAAATATGTTAAGCGGTGAGTAAAGCTCATATCCCGTTCTATCCTGACATTTCATCCTGGTTTTCCTTATGCTTATTCGATAATATTCTATAATATTTGATAGCGTAGACCCTGCTGATAATATATAGATATATATAGTAATGTATTTTAATAACACTCGCAAATACGTGCACTCGCAACGTTTTATCCAAATTGCACACGGAGGCAATATAATAAAACACCACTTTCACTTGGATTTTGCAACAACGTAATTGCGGGATTTTCTCTACTCTCGAGTAAATCGAAAATTTTCGCAAATATAAATTACGTGATGTGCCAACGGGCTTTAAACCGAGAAATAAATTGCGCAATTTTCAACCACGCCATTAATTTTGAAATCAAAGACCTGAAAAATGCATGCGTTGTTATAAAATCGGGCAGATGTCTGCAAAAGCACAATGTTGCGCCGTTGGAATAACGGATAGAGCTAATTTTGCGTCGCAAAAAAATTTAATGTACGCGATAAATGGGTAAACAGTTGTTGAACCGCGCACGCGATACTGCGGATTCGATAAACGCGCGTATGTATATACCTACGAGCTATCTGTCAGTCGATAGTTACAGATTGACGCTTTTGACTTCTCGAGTAATCCACGAGCCTCGAGAGGAAAATTCTCGATATCAACGTCGTGGATGTAACATGGAAATGAAAAACAGGTGACAACAGAAAGAAGACATCGGAAAGGTCGGCGCGGGTCGTATCGATCTTCGTAACACCCAATATTTTCCTCACGGAGGCATTTCCTCACATCGTCTGCGTCTTCCACTAGAATGCAATAGACGAAGAGAAAAAAATGAAGAAAAAAGTCGAGAATCTGGAACTTTCCGCGAGACGGAGGAGCGTAATTGCTTCCGGCTTGGGGATAATGATTCCACTTCAAAGAGTAGTAAGAATAAGTCACGACGAATTTCATCCTTAGAGAGTACAATACAGATACGATCTGGAGGATACTGCAGAATTCGTCACACAGGATGTCGTTTGGCAGAGCTTGCCGCTATATCTGTCCTATTTTAGCAGGAAAAGATTCACATTGCGGACGTATAAATGCGAAAAATATGGGTGACAGAAAACGAATTTTCACATACCGGGCACGATTGCTAAGCTACTGGATCTTATATATCAATTTCTTGCTCGCCTACAATCGTACGTTTATATAATTATAAAGAAGGGAAGCCTTTGATGGCCAATTTTGCAATTTAACTCATGATCCGTCGGTCGATTAAATGAGGAGGACCGCCGAGGTATCGTATGAAATATTTCACGAGCCAATTTGGCGCCATATAACTCGTAAACGAAGTAGGATGCTTTTGCAAGAAGTTCGGCAAAAGTGAGCTTAGCGAAATTGCGAATCCATTCCGTGATGCTCGCAGTGAGAATTCGATTACCCTGTCCGCATTTCTTACGGGCTTTCTTGCGGAACGGAGATTCGGAATTGATTTACGATGCTGATTACAAGGCAGATCGAATAAAACGACATAGGGTCAGTCAGACTCAACCGTTATCACAGCGAAATAAACTTGGGCGACTCGGGCCCCCTTGCTGTTATCTTAAACATTTTGCATCGCTACAATTAAACTGATCTGTCTACCTCTCTTGAGGCGAGAAACAATTCCTTTCTTAACTCGGAAGGCCATTAATTTATCGCGTTACCCGAGATAATAGACGAACTTACACTTTTGACGCCACCACGGTACCCGCCCTGTAATCGCTGCTTTTAGAAATTCCGTTGCGACACAAGTCGCGTTCGGCTTTGTCTTTTCCGCCGTGCAGACAACCGCGAAAGGATTAATCCGGTTAGCTCTCGCGCGGGCCACGGTTGACTGTGACTGATGAATGAAATCCGGGGGATGGAGATCCGGGGTGGCCGACCTTATTCTACGTCATCCCGTCCTCCGTGCGGCATCCACCCGCGATCACCCTCACGCATCCCCTCCTTTCCTCACTTCCGCGACCTCTCAACTGTCCCTCCGTCCTCTCTCTCCCCGTGGTTCCTTCCGCAGCGCAGCCACCATCTCCACCATCACCGAGGGGTATGTACCCACACAGTCTGCCGCGCCACTGACGTAACCCTTCTGACGTCACACGTGAAGCTAACACGGCGCGCGCTACCTCTGCATCCCTCACGGCGAGGACAACGCTCCTTCTCGTCGGAGTTCTCCGCCTTTTTTCTCTATGCACTCTTACCTTATCCTCTTACTGACGTATCGATGTTTGTTCGGAGAAGTAATAAAACGATTAACAGAGACATTTACTGCAGCCTTCTCGAGTCTGGTCGACGGAGCGGCGATTTAGTATTTAATTTAAGAACATGAAGATTGAACTGTGATCTGTACACGAAGATGGTATAAATTCACATGTATTCCACATGTTAATTATACAATCGAGATCGTGCCATGATATATTGTAAATACAACGATAGATGATAAATTTTATTCCTATATATCTTTCGACGCTCGTCAAAAAAAGAAATACAAGCGCGCATCCTTGATAAATTTATTTGTAAAAAAAGTTCAACCTTCATCCGTGAGCACCTCATAATGTCGTTCAAAGTTTTTGACAAGATAATTTCTCAGATGCTGTCGTATTAAAATGATATTATGATAATCACCGCTCACACTTCATAACTCGAGACGCGAGTGAGCTCGGGATCCAAACTCAATGTAAAACGATTTTCATCGCGTTAAACTGTGCGGTGAGATTAGCCGAGCTGTGTAATTTTACAGATGTATTTCCGCTCACCGAATCTCCAGCGGCGCATTATTCCGCGTAACGACGGGAAAAACAGGAACGGAAAGATCGATCGGTCGCCCTTTCGGTGCTTGCCCCTTCTCTTCCCGCTACGCCTTTGTATTTCTTTTACGCCCCATAAATTCGCGGCAGCCGAAATCGGTACTTTGTTATCGCGATCCCATTTCAGTTACCGTACACACACCGTTGCAACTTCATTGCGCAAAAAAAATCGCGCAATAACTGGGTTAGCCAACTTTTCTTCCTCTTCACCCCGAGTACAAATCCCGAGTTAAGCGCCACGCCGCGCCGCAAGTTTCTCGCGGAATTCGAGGCATTGACTAATTGTACCGCGCGGATATTAAATTCCTCCGGAAAAATTATGACGTTGAGCGTCGAAGCGATCGTCGATTGGCTTCTGGTAACGCTCGCGATATACGAATAAAAGGATACCAAAAGAAATTCAATCGAGTTGTATGGCTTAATGGCTGATTGTCTTGAATAATTTGAAATTTCTTTTTGTCGTTTTACTCGCGAATATATATATATATATATTCGAACGTACTTCGTATACTTCAGCTTTGTACCGTACTGACAAAATTTGCTCGCGGCTTTCAATTTGCCGTTATCTCTGTATACCGTGCTTAACTCCTAGGCCGAAGCTCAGATTGAGTTTCACTCCCCCGGTTTCTGCTACCCATGAGCTTACAGCCTATCTTCTTTATCTCCTTTTACCTTCCTGCCATCCTTCGATATTCCATCTCCCCCAATTCAATATTCATCAGCTTTTATCAACTCATTCGGTAATTTCACCGTTAGATTGGTCGAATGTATATCTTTCCGCTGCTTCACGTCATATTTTACGGTATAATTTATTAGGTCTCGTTTTTTTTTTAGGTGAGGAACTGTGGATTGGCGTAATAAAACCTCGGCCCCAGGAGTGGCCCGGGGGTTACCCTGGGGACCTTGGGAAAGCGATCGCGCGAAGACGAAGTGGCTGAGACCGACGAAGGACACGGGAGGCGGAGGAGGAGGCCGCTATGAACGCCAGCGTTAACATCGAGAGGAACTCCTGGCGGCTGCCTCCCGATGAGACCGTCCAGGTCGCCGATCCCCGTTCAAAGTCAACCCAGGTAAAAGAGGTAAATCGCTCAGCCGACTCACCAAGTGATCCCTATCCTAATCGAGTATTTCTCGTGGATTACATGATCAGATTTAAATGCATGTAGGTGTACAATCGATGGAAGATACAACGGCGGTACAGTACCGGTTATTAATTCGCAAACAAAAAATCGAGCTTACGAGAAATCAAGCTTACGATAAAGAAGCGAATTAATAATCCATATTGTATGATAACGTTTGCGGTTTGAGATTGGAAAACGTAGAAAAATGTACTAGGTTGATGTTAGTGATTGGTCAGTGTACTGGACTGTTTAGTATAGACATATATCATAATAGATCTGTGAATGCATAAAATCAATTAATCTTGTTAGTCTCTCTTTTATAACTATCATCTTTCAAATAGCTAAATGAGATAGTCCCATCTACACGTCTTTCAATTAATAATTATCTAATATAGAAGCATAGTAGATATAAAAGTTATATATGTTGCACTATTCTTTTCTCTAATAACTTTCCTATACTATAGAAACTTCAGAGTAATGTTCGATATAGTGATGGGCTCGAGATAAATCAAATCGCTTCGAAAATACATCAAATATTTTGAATATTATTCGAAATAAAATCTTTAAAATTTTGAATATCTTAAAAAAATATATATATATATATTTACATACATATGTTTTTTCTGTCATAGTAATTTATATTATTATCTTAACTCATCGCATTTTTCTATATACAGTTATATATAAAAATTTTATTTTTAAAAATTTTAAGCGTTTTAGATATTCGAGCGTTTCTAAGGAAAGATTTCCAAGACTTTTCAGCGTTTTAAGACATTCGAAACTTTCAGAGCTTTTCAAGAACTTGTAGTTTCAAATGGTACTCGAAGCAATTTAAATCTTCACATGCGACTGAGTTATTTCTAAATTTTTGGAAAAAAGGATTCGTACGCCCGTCATTAATTGATGTTAAATCGTCATGACTTGTATGTATGTTGCATTTTGTATATCGTCCTACATAGACGATAATATTAGGTTTGAATGTCGGATACGGCGATTAAATCCCTCGTGAACGCACGTGCTCGCAAAGTGGTAGAATTACTTGCGTTAAGTGTCGATAGCAGTGACCACTCAGAGTAATACATTTAAATTGCGTAGTTACGTCGCGTATAAACTATGAATATAACTCGGTGTAACGAATATCGTTCCCGATGCGGTAATTAACACAACAAACTATCGCGAATAAACATTAGATATTCGTGTTGCACAATTTTTGTAAATAGTCAATTCTCTCACAAAAGGCCTGGCCTTTCCACAAGACATCGTAGATCAGGTAGAAAAATCGTTGAAATTTCGATAAAGCTGGTATGGAAGCTGTTTGCTTAGCCTTTCTACAAAAGGGCTAAATTTACAATTATTCTACGACATTTCTACAACGTTTGGCCACCGATCGATATCTCAACTTTAAATTGATGCCCACGTTGACAAAGGTGTCAATTACGCTCGCTACCTGTCCAGCGACGGAATAGGAAAGAACATTCTTGGCGAGCGTTTAAATAAACGGCTAACGTCTCATTAACTCGAGTCAACGTTCTCTCGAACGTGTGTAAAAACAGGCCGTGGAATAACGCGTGTAAGTCCATATAAACTCAGATAGGCCGCGGAATAACGTGATAATTAATTGTGGCCATCAATCGAGCCGTTATGTTACGAGGGAAGTGATAATAGAGTCACATATATTCATACGTGACAAAAGACTCCGGTTTATAAAGCTGAACAATTCGCACGCGTGTCTTCTCGAGGCATGCCGTCTTATTACGTGAAACGGCTTTTTCATCCGGCAGACGGCTCTTTCGTTCTGGTTTATGAGCACTTGCAAGTCCACGGAAAGTGTTACTAAAGTTCCGTCCGCCGTTTATCCGCAACGCCCTCCTCCGTCTCCGCGTTTCCACGGGAAGTAGTTTAATTATATTTAAATTAACCGGCCGTCCGGAACAAAGACTCCGATCCGACGACGTCCTTTATATTTTCGCGAAAATCGCGTTCGTATCAAGTAGCAAAATGTATACTGCGATAGCCGCTTTTATTATGCTTTTATTATCGCCCGCGCGTGTTCCTTCAATTATAATCGAAATCACTTCTGCGCTTTACTCGTGTTCAATCAGAGACGCTCTGAAAAATTAGCTGTTTATCTCGTATCCTTTCTATTTAGCCATTAGTGAAAATTTCGACCGAGCGAATTCTCATAAGAGATACATGTTTTATTATACAACGACTGCTCGTTAACGACCGCTGTCGCCCTTATCGCGTCGATCTATTAGCAGAACTATTAGTGAGATTCCACGAACCGTGTCTGCTTGTCTTTTGCTCACCTTTGACTTTTACTGGTTTCTGACTCTGCGAGTCGATTGAAGGGAATAAGAAAACCGTCACAAGTATCTTAAACAACTTACACGGTTTGTCCTTTGACGATCGAGAATTCGAATCCACAAGCTTTCATCGAAAAGAGCTATAAATAATTCATACTTAACACTGTTCAAAGATTTCTCGCAAAGTTCAAAGGATTGCGACGAAATTAAACTGTCCGCGATACAAAAGCTTCGTAATTGATAAACCAATGGGAAATTCATCAACGTCGATTAACTCGACTAACCAGATTCAGCTAGTCGACTTTTCAACAATTTTTTAATAGCACGCCGCATGTCTCGGGTAATCGATCAGTCTGCCGCACCTCTCATTGGTATGCGATTTTCGTGTGTGCGGTGTCCAGTCGATAGTTCCGAGCGTAAACAAATTTATCACTCGCCGCGTCGGCGGACAGAAAATAGGAAGGGATGAGAACCACAAGGAACAAGGCGCACGCAGCAGCGTGGTAGAGGGATTCCGACGACAGAATCGGGGAAACTTCTGTTAGCCGGCGCACACACAGACCTAAAGTAATTCAATTATCGGACTACCTGACGAGACCGACGGATGGCGGGGGTTGATGTTTAGAAGAACGGAAAATCGAGGCGCGCGTTGTGCGGTGGCTACATACGTTTCGCCCTCCTCGATATGCACACGTGCAAGCACACGCACGTGCCCCAAACCCACGCGCACGCAAACACAATACGCCCCGGCAAACCCATACACGTTCGGCAAAGCCGCCGCCACAAAACCAACAAACGCCGTTGGTTTTACTCGTTGCCGTTCCGGTGGCCGCCGGTGTCCGATTCGCGCACGCGACATCGGTGTCCTCGGAGTCACCTACGGGATCCTCGGAAAATTTCCAACAAAGGGTTAAAATGTCACTCGAAACTCGGAGCACGCGCTGACTTTATCCGCCGACAACTGAAACACATCGCGATCGATAGCGGTGTATTCATCACTTCTGCAGTACGTATATAGGACGTTAATACGAGCTCTTCCACAGTTGGAATCAGATCAAGCAAATAGCGCGAACACGAATGAATAAACGCCTGCTTTAATGAGTGTGGATGGCAAAAACGAGCACGTTCGTCCATGCGTAAATGTTCGTTCGTTCTTGCTAGCTTGGTCCTGGATCCACTTTAACGTGATGCCCCGATGTAGATCTCTATCAACGTGTATTCGTTCCGAAGAAACGGCGATAAATTTTCAGGCGGAGCGAAAACGAGCGAAATAACGGTTTAATCAGCCAGCGTACGCTTGGCATCCCTAGCTTTAATTTGAACGGACGCGCGATGCGGAAAATCATTACAAACCTCTCGTGGAGGAACTGCGCGCCGCGTTGGAACTGGCTGCAGTTTCGCAAGTTCAGCGCGCACCATTTCCCGGACTTGTTGTTGTATCACGACCGGCACGTAGAGAAATCCTCGGGGTTTGCGTTTGACTTCCGACGTCGCGGTTCCCATTTCTCGGAGCGCGGCCGCATCCTAAAATCGCTTCGTCCCCACATTTGTCATCTCATCACGTCGAAAACTCTCGCGGAATTTTGTTTCCAATCAGGTACACGCGCTTGGGAATTAATGCCTGTCGCGTACGATTTTCGAGACGGGTCCTTTTATCCCGTCTCCTACGCGAAATCGCGAAGAAAAAAGCTCCGCCGTGGCCCGACAGAGAAAATTTTGCCGCGTTAAAAGCAGTCAAACGCGTTATCGGCGCGGCTTGCTTACGCTCGATTATCGGCCCTTTTGCACGACTGATCTCGTGACCCCGAGAGGATCGTACATGAAGCGGCCTCGCGTACGTGTGCACATGTGTCACCCCTTTGAACTTCCTGTCCGAGTACGGCAAAAAGAGCAGAACGCCGCGCCGGCCGGGAGAGATAGAGGCGTTTCTCCGCCCTCAAGAAAATCACGTCCACGAAGCGTGGCACACACGGTTAGTCGGGCGCCGATAGTTCCGGAGAACGGACCAACTGTCGGACGACGAAGAGCGCATAAACCAGAGATCGATCTGCGGAATTATGTTCGTGCGGACACCGCGCGTTATCGCTCGATCGTTTTCGCGGGGCGCGGATCGATCGCGAGTAATTTCAGTCGTCGACGATCGGCCGCGCGATATTTTGACACGTGGCGTAATGACGCGTATGCATATGCGCGCGTGTTTACCATTTTAAATGTATACAGATATACGTGTAGGTGGATATAGAGGAAGAGGACAGAGAGGGAGAGTCGGAAGGTGGGCGGCGGATAGGCTGAAATACTTGGCTGAAACGCGCTCGGCAGTCAGGCCGGCGCATCTGTGCCTCTTGAACGGATGAATTAATTATTGGTGTCGGGTGAAACGGTGACTTGTGCCGCACCATTGAGCCCAAAATAACGACGATGGTGCGCAGTGCCGATGATTATTCGTGACGAAACAAACGGACTTTTTGTCTTCGCGAACGACACGGGAAGGAGCAGCCATGACCACTTCCAGTCTCTCGGAAGATAAGCTATAACAGCCTTATCACTTTTACAATCCAGATTTCGCTTGACGATCCAGATAGCGGATAAGTTCAACGTGCAATTTACCCGAACATTACGGCTGGCTGTGCTTATCGCAGCCGTGTCGTAATCGGGGCGGATCTCTGTAAAGCAATCGCTTTACGGGAGTAAAACGATAGCTTCGGTTTTAAAGGGCATTTAAAAGATAGGCGCCCGAGTGCGTCGTAAATAACTTCCGCCAGAACAGTAGACTTAAACGCACGTAAATGCAGAGCACTGCCGCGTAAAGGCACTGTGCGCCGTTGGGTTTGGCGCCGACAGGTGCCTCGGATTCTCACGATGCAGCGACGTGCCGTAGCCCAATTTTCTCGCTTCCGCGATCGCGTTTCGTAATAACTGTATTGTTACGCGCCAACCTATTGCCGTGAGATTTCCAACGGCCGAACTCCGTACCAGTTTATCGATTATTAACGTCCTCGCGGTAACACAACGAATTCTCTCAATCGTGGCTCAACGCAGATTCGTTCGATATAGCGCAAAGCAATTTTACATGAAATTGCACAGTGCCGTATTGGCCTGTACGGTCCACAATTGGAAACGGTAGCGAATCGCGAAACGGTAGCCGACGACAGTATCGTGTGGCATTATTGGAGCTGTAATAACGATCGCCTTCCGTGACCGTGTACTTAGCTATCCGATGACAAAGCAGCGAATTCGAAACGAGAAAACCGCACCGTGTATCAAAAATTTAATTTAAAATTTTTAGAAACGCCTCAGTTCGGCGTAATTAGTCATAGGGATAAATATTGGAAGCAAATATTGAAAGAAACTACACCGTTTTATCGTCGGCGATAAATTTTGTCATTACCATTGGCAAAGAAGCAAACATTATTGTTCGATTACGTGAGAGTTCTGCACGTTGATATATGATGTATTAAACTTTACTGTCGATTTTCTTGTATCGAGCATTACCTATATACTCTTAAAAATATATACTTTTATATATTTTTGTACCTCACGAACAATATGTCAGGAAAAAACGTGGCGATCGACGGCTCTATCGTTAAAATTTCATACAGCGAAAACGAATGAACTTGCTCTTGTCAGCGACGTTCTCTTCGCGCTTCGTAAACTGACGAAAATAAGCTAAACGCAGCGTGACCGAGAACACATGCAGCAATGAATGCAATGTGCCGATGCATCCGTGTACTTGACAACCTTATCTATCATGCCATTACAGTTCACTGCACGCCATAGTGGGATACCCGAAAACCGTCATGTCGAATTACGGCACGATCGCTGTAGATATTTCCTTTGAATTAATCCCTATTGTACTCGGCGGGGTCGATGTGCATAAGCCCAGGTATATTTCGTCTAACAAACTATTATGTCTCTTGAATACTTGTTGGATGAACTCATCGCGCCAGTGACAGAATACGAATTAATCTGTAAAATTGCATTATTATTATTATTATTATTATTATTATTATTATCATAACGAGCGCCACCCGGCTTATCTAATATTCCAATAAAATTTAATTTATTTAATGCTTGTCGGAAGCGGTATTTTTTTACGAGAACAGTATATGTAAAGGTAGAACATCGCTTGCGATAAGTTTTGCAAAAAATTTTAATGAACCGACTGCCTCGCAACGTTTGGCCGTTCGCCAGTTGGCTATGAAACACAGCCGCGAGCGATTAAAACGGAAAAAATAAACAGTAAAACAGTTGGGAAAAATATTGAAAGTTTCCTTCAGCGTAAGTATCTAAAAACTGTTCCCTGTCGGAGCTCAACTGACAATCGACAAAGATTTTATTCAAACATGTGTATTTGTTCCTGGTGCGACGTCGCACAGGAGTCAGGCGCGTATTTACGCGACAGCACGGTAGTATATTTAAAAGCGGTAATATCGCATCACATCTGAACTGCTTTCTATTTTTTCGTAACGCAACGCGTCACACAAACGAATGTCTGCAGCAAACAGGTCTCTTATCTCTCTCTTTTAATTAAACATTTACTGCACTGAAAAAGATTAATTTTCTTTAACTACATCTATTTAAAATTAATGTGTCAAATCTCGAGAAGAGTGAAATAAATGCAGCTGAAACAGATAAAAATTAAATTTTGATATATCAAACAAAATTTGGCGGCTAATATCGAATAATTTTTCTCTTTATGTAATTTTAATTTTCTGCAACCATTTGTTTTGTGAAAAAAATTGTTATATATCTTTATTTTAGTTATAATTCTTTTCTGTCGCAAGATTTTTCAATTTTCGTACAATATAATAAAGTCAACTGTAAGAAAAATAAAGTACAAAATCAATAAACGTTAGCACCATACGCGAGCGGCATCGTATATTATTTAATTCGATATATAAGTCGCTTCTCATAAATGAAAGCAAAGATGACCAAGCAAATATCATTGCTCGGTAAAAGAATAAAAAAAATTAAGAACCAGCAGTGTCATATTAACACTCAATATCATGTAACATACAATATCGTTTATCATCCAAAACTATCTCGACTTTCTGACCTTCGACGTGATTATGTCATACTCACGCGTGCATGTATACTATGTATGTATGTTTGCTATATGTATGTATGTACATAAAGATTGTTAACACATTCGTACGTACAATAAGCAATTTATAGCTCGAGCTATATGCTCTGATTTCACACCGCGGAATAATATTTGATGTACGAAACTTGCACGCGGGTGATAAAAATTGAATGCTCTATCTCCACCGTTCGCGTTATTGCCGTATAAGGCAGCGGGAATCTTCGCGAAATAATGTCTGCATCGTGCAACACTTCGCAATGTAGATATCAGCTCGCGAAGTCCGATGCTGTCGCGTTGCGCGGCGCGCGGGGGCGAATTTATGGTCACCTCTATATATCTCGTGCCGCACACGTGCACGCGACGCGATGTGTTTTGAATTCAAAGAGGCGGCAAATCGATCGGCGGGGGAGAAGGAAAGAGTGAGCCGGGTGTCGGGGAAGGAAATGGCGAATCGCTCGAACGAGACATCGGCGATTATTTATCCGGATAAACAGGTCGGGTCGTCCAAAAGCGATTACCGCGCGGCATAACGTCGGCCAATCGGCGCGGCACGGTCGATCGTTTGTCTAGTTCGGAGCAACATCATTATCGGCGATATCCGAGATAAAACGGGGGGGGGGATTATTTCGAGGAGATAAATCGTTTCAAACTATATTCCAGGTCGGAATTCTTTGCATCGCTAATGGCGCGTAGATAGAAGGCGCGTCAAGATAGAAAGAGAGAGAAAAATGGTACTCTCTCTTATACGTTTATTTTCTCAATATACCAAGGCTAACGGTTATTTCGAGCAATAGGATGCAGTTATGACGTTTGTGCCGCGCAACTGTAACTGTCTTGTCGCGAACTTTACAAACGTATATAGTAAAATAGTAAATACAAGAAAGGAAAATAAGTATATATCACGCGATACACGGCTGTATCAATTTTTGAATTAAACGACTGTTTATACAGCAAGAATCGATCAGGGAAACTACCTCAACGTGTAATTTAATTATTCGCGTGAAAGACGCGTTTGTCGACGAATCTTTTCCTCGTTAATTCCTTTTAAGAGACAACGTTCGCCCGATCTCCAAATGGATCGAAGATAAATGTCGCTTTTCTCGCGTTTACCTAAAGCGAGAGCAAATTCGCGTGCAGGAACACGTGCGGGGCGGTTCTAACAGGTACATACATAACGATCGGCACATCGTATAGCTCACGCCTCGTACGAAATCCGGTGCGACTCATCTGTATTACATGACCTGCACCGCTTGCACGTGTTATCCGGTCCGGTGCCGGTGGACAGAAGGCCGACTATACAGGCGCCGGACATAACTCGTATGCAATATGCATAACGCAGCCGGTGACGTATTCCATGAGAGCGACCGAAAACCGCGATATTCTTGACGACGCGCGACGGCACGATCGAACGTCGCGACCCCAAAAACGCTTTTATGATCTACGAGAATAAAACCCGTTCTTAAAAACGGCAACACGATATTACCGCAAGAAACGTCTCAACTAGATGAACAATGAGCGAGTTAACTCTTTGACTGATTAACAATGAATCGAGTGGGAGAAGTCGATAGTAGGTCACGTCAAAACGTCGCTACACATTCTCATTATGAAATCATATCGCGATTTTATTGTAAAGAAAAATTCGTCTATAGAAGCATTATCGCGAATTTCAAAATCCGATAAGATCGGACGAATTTCATGCACGAGTAATAAAAGAAGGTCTGATTGAACAAATGATATTCTCTCAAAAGAAATTACGTCGAGTCGAAAAAGAGCCGGAAAAGAGTATGTGGGCTTATGCCGACGAGCGCGCGAAATGGAGTCTTTCTTTCTTTTCAGGCGAATCATCCCGTACAACGGCTTTTTCGGCTTTTAGTTATTTGAGTCGTCCGGCGGTTCGTATATTATTCCGCGCTCTCCATCCGAAAACGATGGTCGAATTATATTTAGATTGATGAAAAATTCAAAGCGCAATAAAATATGAAAGATAGCGTCGTTAAATAATTGTCTCGCCTGTAAATATCGTTTAAAAACAATATACTTCATAATTACCATTTTAGGTCGCTTCGATTCCTTTATTTCAGACAGATAATTCATGGAAAATCTGCTTCTCGATAAATAGCCTCCATACAATTATGAATCGTTATTGCGGAAGATAATTAATCGTCTGAACTGGTAATTGCTAATTGTAATAATCGCAGGAAATGATTGCGCGTTCTGAAGTGTAAGTGCGATAATATGCGAATGGCAGAACGATGACCGTGTACATACGCAACGACAAACTATATGCCGTGCGAAAAACGAGCGCTGAGAGTCGAATGCTACGTGTGAATGAAAATGTCGCTGCTACGAAATATTTAATTTATTCTAAAATAAATGCACACCGCATACCATTTCTCTTGTGCATTTCAAATTAATTTCGATATAAATAAGCTATTGTCGCACATTAAATCCAATTTATTTTAACAATAGAATTTATCTTCTTTTTGATAAAAGAAGAATATTTACGTAAATTAATTTAGTTCCTGTTTCTTTTTCCGAAATTTTATGTCCCGAGTGCAGCAAAATTGTGTAATTTTAACAAATGAAGAAAATAAAATTTTTGCCGCGAGAATGTGTCGCGACACGTTTTTCTTAATATATTAAAAAATCACACATAATTTCCGAGATGTAAAAAATTGTAGAGTATAGTAATAATAATTTAATTTTTATACATATTGTGTGTGTGTGTGTGTGTGTGTGCCATGTGTGTTTGTGTAATTTATCTCGACAATACATTCTTAAAATATTATACAGTGATTGTGACATATCCATAATATAGTATTTTTTTATATATGTATATGTAATATGTATTACATATTCATGATATGCACAGTGAAAATATTCTAGATGTGTAGATACTCTTTAGATACAGAATCTTTAGAGTGATGTTGATCGCTCATTTTCCACACATTGTTATTAAATCTTCCTAATTATCCTCTGAACCTCTCTCTCTCTCTCTCTCTACATTCGTAATCTGCATGTTCTCTTGTATTAATCCGCTTCTGCACTATAACCGATCGATCTGACGGATCAACCGATAATTACGTGTGAGATTATTTTTTTTCACAGGATTTAACGTACGGAGATGGCGGCCACAATTGGCGGAGTATAGTTTTCGCACTATTGGTCATCGGTTTCGTTATCGCTGGCATCGTCACGGCAATTTATCTCCTCGGGTGAGTTCGCGTTACTTGCTGTCTTTCTCTTCCTTTTATTTGAACTTTTAGTAATCTATTCTCCGCAATTCAGATCAGACATATAGTAAAGAGAAAGATGATATAAAATTCTTTTTCGCTAATAATATAAAAAACATTAATCTCATCAAGTGTGTATCTCTTATCAAGGCTAAATAATTTCGATTCATTTGTTATAAATACTTGAAAAAGTTTGTACTTAAATTTGTTTTCTTATTAATTTGATGTGTTTACAGATACGTTGACGAGCTCCTGTACTGGAGTGGCAGGCGTCTTACGTTAGACGAGTGCCTTCGTGATGACCTGACACCGCACAGGTTAACACCGACTTGGATAACCCATGAAAAGTTCGTCTATCAAGCCGACGATGGTTCTCTCACCCTCCTGGACACCCGCCACAACGTCGTGTCCCTTTTAGTCTCTAATCACACGCTTGTACGTATACACATAGTGCATGCCACTGCGCTCTTTGCATTTTGAGTCGTGTAACGATGCCGGTGATATTATATATCGTGGGGTCGTAAATTTTGTGCAAACACAGAGGAGTTATCACGTCGTGCCATGACGATAAATTTCCAATTCGTATATTTGTTCCGAAAAGTTATAAAATTGCGACCTACATTTATTAATTGAATAATCCTGCGCTATATATATTATATATAAAATAAACATCCTAAGGCCGGATTTGTAATATGATTTAAAAATCAGAAGATGAGTTTCTACGGCAATGGCTAAGAATTTTTCTCAATTAAATACTTAAAGATATATAAACTGGATATGATAGGTTAGGTAAATACATTTAAGAAGAAGAAAATAATTGGAATTATTTAAGAGAAAGGGAGAGTTTTATGAATCGAGGTATCAGAAAGAAAGTATATTGTTGCTCTAACGCGACGGTAAGGGATTAGAAGATTAAAGTCACTTTAAGAGATAGAAATTTAAAAGGCGAAGAAACTTGAAACCTTTCCGAGGGACTCGAAATTTATTATTTATTAACAAGCTTGTTAAAAAATCATTAGTACTTAACTTTGGTTGCTTGTATTTCGTTTTGATGCTTTATAAACTTGCAATCTTGATGAAAAGGATGATTTGGACATAAAATATTAAATATCAAATCTATGTTTGTCACCGAATATCTAAATTATTGTAAACGACAAATCAATATATAATCTAAACGTACAAATTTTGGAATCTAAAGAGCGTTAAATTATTCAAATTCATAATTTAATTAACCAACGGCGAGTCGTTATTAATTAGCGTCTTCGACGATAAAACTTCTACGAGATGATTGCACAATTGTTATGCACTTAATTATGCAGAACGCCGTTTTTAAATTATGTAACAATCGCGCGCGCCAAACTCTGTAAGACGTAAAAGATGAAATGGTTGAGTATATATAACTTCGGTCGGTTATGCAAATTTGAAAGTTATAATTAATTTGGACTTTTGAATATGTACCATCTCATGCGTAATTATTATTTCAATCATCGTCAAAATCAAATATTAATAATATTAAATAAATTTTTATTTGAAGAGTTATCGAATATACTGTCTAGTGTAAATATTTATTTAAAGAATCAATTCTGTGTTTATAAAGGTTATTAGTTCGCGTTGTAATAAACAAATCTTGTTCAGAATATCACGCCAAATAAAGTCGGTCGACATACATTGCGAATGGAAATATTCGAGCAAACGAGTTATTGAATTTTTGCAAACGGATGCCAAATTCATTCATGTGACCGGATTCACCGGATAATAACCCTCTGCCGGAACTGAGCCACTCGGCCAAGAGAAGACCGTTATTTCCATCAGATTTCAGCGGAGCCCTAAATCACCAACCACGGCAGGAATATCCGCATTAGTGATGCACCGAGGTATCTTAGCTCCCTTGGTATCTAATCCGCCGATACCGAGCTATTGTCGCGCTTATCCAGAATTAATTGGAGACATGACCCTCGCACTCGCTAGATAATTACGCGCCAACTGCCAGATATATTCCTGCGGAACGTGCAAATGCGAAAATGAAGGAACGCGAAAAGGAATAAATCACAAGAGAGAGAAGTAAATATGTGAGCGCTCTCTCTCTCTCTCTCTCTCTCTCTCTCTCTCTTTGCTTATAGGATTAATAGCGGGGTAGACTTGGGAATTTATAGATTTTTAACTTGTAGGATTCGAAAGTTCTCAGTTAAAGAATAGTTTCTAATTTTAAACCATTTATGATTTAGCAGTTTAGCTTCTTTATTGTTGCGTAAGTGAATAAAGGAAAGAGGCAACAGCCGAACGGAGGTAAATATATATGTACCACTAGGCTGAAGCAAATAATTTTTCCTGTGGAATAGTTAAAAGTTCCCTCGAGAAGTAAGTTCGGAGGACGCAAGCAAAAATACATGTCTACAAGAAAACATGTATTTTTATGCAAAATACTGCTTTTTCAGCTTGTATATTTTCTCCTTTTCGAGCTCTGGGTAAATTTCTAATCGATAAACAGTCAAACGTTCCCGAGCGTTTACTGTATGGAGAAAATTTTTATGTAGAATATGGGGTATAAGCCGAACCCTTTATCGAAGTCAGTTTTGGTCTACCGATTGGCAAACTAGCCGAGTGTGCCTCGCGGCGCGTTGCGAAACAAAGACTAGACCGCGTATAAAATGGAATCCGGAGCATCCCACGGTTTACCCCGGGTGCTGCAAGCACGCGCGGGGTAAATATGAGGTATTCTAGATAGGTACTGCGCGATATTGCGCTTCGGGTTCAACGATACTATCTGTGTCTAGAGGCATTTCGATTACAATAGATACTAGCTCGGAGCGGGAAGAAGCGACGATTAAACGTTCTCGCCTGATAATATCATTTTGGAGAATGTTAACGCGCCAAGTTTCTGATAAAAAAAAATTAACAGAAATGTGGGGAAATTACAGAAAATGAAATATGGAAGATGCTTCCATAGCGGATCCCACATAGGCAATGAGAGAAAAAAAGAGGAACAAGGAGAGAAGCGGCTTATAACGAGACAGAAAGAGTGATCGATCTCGGTAGCGCGATAAGTGTGCGTGCGCAAAAGAGCCGATCCACTTAGTCTGGACAGGTTCCAAATTTGCGTCCTTTTTCCCTCTCGGACCGAAAGGCGACGTTATAGACAAGTGTATACGGCGCATTGATCCGATCTGGCGTCCACCAGGACACGCCGCGTCCGGCTCGTCTCGAAGCTTTTTCGAATACCAAGTATCGACTGCCAGCCACGATATTCGTGTAATATCTATTCGCACGATGCTACCGCGATTTGAGCTTAAACGCGACAAACCCACGACGCTATACCAATCATAAAACCAATTATAATTGCAAACGATAATTGCTAACCTATTAAACTCCAGAAACGAGATATAAAATTACCTTGCGGATTAAAAAAGAAAAAATGAAGCGGAGGCGAACTCGAGTCAGAACGCAGGTGTTCGGACGCGATATATGTTAATAATAAAACAACTTCTCTTTTATGTACATATGAGAACATTTTATCTCTTAATTTAGGTCCGTTCTTCTTCAACATTTAAATCGCGAGTAGAATAAGTTTTGTAAAAACATGAATATTGGATATTAAAAATAAATTTCAAAAAAATTTTAAAAAATTTTCTCTCTTTCTAGATTTAAAAATGACGATTTAAGAAATATATAAACAAAATACTGCGTATATAAAAAATTGTTAACATTATATCAGAATAAAAATGGATTTGATGAAAGTGCCTAAAAGATTGAAAAAGATATTTTTTGCGACAAGATAAAAGTGTTTCGTAAAGCTTTTAACAGCAAGACAATTGGCTCTCGAATTTAATAGTAATATTAAGAGCGGATTCTACTCGGAATTGCACAGAAAGTAATGTAATCTTTATTAAATATTTCTTTCAGAGACAACTAAACGTTCAGGGCTACGAGTGCAGCGCCGATCTACGTTACGTATTGTTCAGGCACAATGTCAAGCCGGTAAGTAGCTTAAACGTGGAAGTCTCTCAGGTGGAAAGTTTTTCGCGCGGCAGCTGCATCCTAACTTTCTGATCCGTCGCTTATCGATAACGCTCGGACGTGTAATACGACGCGGCGCAATTTAGTTGCAGTTAGCTGTCGATTATCGCTATCGAAAACACATTCCCTTGCACTGTGAGCTCTCTTTTTTCCCGATCCTTTTATATTTCATATGGTACAGAAGTCGATGATTTTGCAGGTCTTTCGGAACACTTTCACCGCACTTTACACTGTCTACGATGTCACGAATGAGTAAGTGTTTTAAATAATCAAAATATAAAAGTGCAATTTTGATCAATATATATAAATATAATTATATATAAATGTATAAATTATATATATAAATATAATTATATAAATTTACTACACAAAAATAATTAAAAAAATATTAATTTATGACTTTTCGTTCTCCCTTTCTTTTTCTAACTTATTTGAATCTTTTTATTACTATTGTCCGCACTGAATACGTCTCTAAAAATATATTTGTATAAAAAAACACAATTAAAGTCACTAAATATAACTTACATCATACATTCGACTTTATAATCTTTTTTATTTGCCAGCCATCATACACCCCTTCGCCTCCAAGCATCGCGACACATGCATCAGACGCGATTGCAACATGCCACTTGGTTGGGCAACACGTCCAATCTCCTGATGATCTCCGAGAACGACATTTTTCTTAGATTGGGGCCCGCCGCGACGGAGGACTTTCGCTTGACCGACACGGGCGTACCTGGGATAATCTACAACGGCGTGCCCGACTGGTTGTATCAGGAGGAAGTGCTGCCGAGACCGCAAGCGATCTGGCCGAGCCCAGACGGCACGCATATCCTCTATGCCACGTTCAACGACACCAGAGTGAGCGCGTTGGAGTTCCCTTGGTTCAATATGCCGGGTCAAGACGGAGCCGTTCCGAATCCCCAGAGCGCGTCCAAATCCTTTCCACCTTCCAGATCGGTCAGATACCCGAGACCGGGTTGGCCGAATCCGGAGGTCGAACTATGGATCATGGAACTTGGGAACTTAAGCTCGGCAAATAACAACAACAGTACTGGGAACGTCACGGAGCCAACGAAAAAGAAACTGAAACCGCCGCCGTTCTTGGACGAACAGTACGTCAAATTACTGAAGAATTCTTTTGTTCTAATTGCGAAATAATAATTCCTAAAGAATATATACTTAGTATTAGAAGATTGAACAACGACATAGGATATTGCTTCGCTCGTTCATGATCCGATATTATAACGAAATTCATTTTCGCGGATATTTTCAGAGATTATTATCTGATATCGGCCGACTGGGTTGGCGACGACGCTTCGCAGATCGCCGTCGTTTGGATGACGAGGATGCAGAACCTGTCTATGGTGTCGGCTTGCCGCGCTCCCATGTGGGAATGTGAGGAGACTCATTCGGAACGAGCACCCGAAGGACTGTGGCTGGATGCTCAACCGCATCCTCTCTTCGCTCCGGACGGCGACAGCTTTCTGCTGTTGGCCACGGTGCAGGAAGGTGACAAGGAGCATTTCACGCATATAAAGCACATCACGCTAAAAAAACAAAGAATAGCGGTGCTCTCCCATGGTCGTTACGAGGTGAGCGGCTTTTAGGATCGGAATAACGTGAGTTATAAAGCGCACTTTAGACGATAATTTGCATCAAAATTTAGAATAGAGCTTTATTTATTATTTTATATGCCATACAACATAAAAAATGTTTCAAGATACGTTTATCAAAATATATGACATATAAAACTGTAAATTGAATTTTATTCTGAAATCTAATCACGAATTATTGTAGACTTATAAGGAATAATAAGAGATATAATAGTTATTTGTGTAACAAGTGTCGTAAGATGAAAATTCCCGGGTGCGTAAACTCCGCACCCGGGAATTTTCATCTTTACACACGACTTACACTCCCTATTTTATGTTGCAAGTGCCTGGAAAGTGGTCTATCACGCACGCGTAGCGTGCGTAATGGGGCACTTTTCATGCACGTGTTGCATAAAATATATAGAATTAAATGTAATATAATGGTTAGAAATATAATATAATATAAAAAATATACTCTAAGAAATAACGTACAAATAAAATAAAATTTAATCGCGTGAGTGCTTTCTGAACAGGTGAGCGAGATCTTGGCGTGGGACACTAAGGCGCATCTCGTGTACTATCTGGGCACTAGAGAGAAGAAACCTGGCCAGAGACATCTCTACGTGGTACGCGATCCCGCCGCGGACGATCCCCGTCACTTCGAACCGTTGTGCGTGACATGTGATCTTGGAGACGTTCTTTGGAGCAGTAGGCAAGTCTTATGAAAAAGAAAGATAGATGAACCGATGTAATCGATTCTCAGTCGTGCAAAATTAACAAGCGAATTTATTGGACGTTGCAGGTTCTATTATACGAATTGCACACATTTCGGTGCTTCGGTCAGTCCGTCGATAGACAACGACACGCAGGGTTACTACGTACTGCACTGCGAAGGTCCCGGCCTTCCTCTCGCCGGCGTGCACATGATGTCGACGCATAAGATGATTCGCGTGCTGTACGACACAAGACTACAACGGGCGGACAAATTGTCAGAGCTGGCACTGCCTACCAAGCGAAACTTCGAGGTGGATATTTAATATTGCCCCGATTCCATCTCAATCTCGATGAACTTTATACAAATGGTACAACTCGAAATGATTGACAGGTGCCGCTATCTCAAGGTTGGCGGGCTCAAGTGCAACTGCTATTGCCTCCTTCGTGGCGGGAAGAGCTCAGGGACGCGGCGTTTCCCGTGCTCGTCGAGGTGAACGGCCGTCCCGGCAGCGAGGCCGTCACCGACAAGTTCCAGATGGATTGGGGAACGTACATGTCGAGTCACAACGACGTGGTCTATGTGAGATTGGACGTACGCGGCGCCCGTGGTCAGGGAAAGAAGGATATATTCAGGAAGATAGGCGGCGTCGAGGTACAGGATCAGCTCACTGTGCTACGACAGCTTTTGAAAACGCACAAGTATCTCGACGTCACCAGAGTCGGCGTATGGGGATGGGGTTACGGTGGATACGTGACCGCTATGGTCCTCGGTAGCCAGGAAAATGTTTTCAAGTGCGGCGTCGCGGTGAATCCAATCGCCGATTGGATGTATTATAGTAAGCATATAAATTTTGCAAAAATGCGTCTCGCCTAATTTTTCCTTCTGCTCGATATACCTCGTTGACATTACTAATAAATCGGTTCCCTTAATTGCAGATTCCGCGTTTACGGAACGAGTCCTCGGTGCCCCAGTTGAGAACTACAAGGGCTACGTGGAGGCTGATCTTACGCAACGGGCGAGATTGGTACCCAGTGGCAGCCTTTATCTTCTTCATGGCCTAGCCGACCTTACAGCGCCTTACACGCACGGCATTGCCTTCGCCAAGGCTTTGTCCGAAGCGGGAGTCATCTTTAGATATCAGGTAAGACTGGTAAGAGAACGAGAAACGAACGACGCAGATGCGTCCAAGAATACTCGAGCTAATTGTCGCTTCCTTTTTCGAAAAAGAGTTACGCGAACGAAGATCACGCCCTGAGGGGTGTGCTCGACCACGTTTATCGTTCCATGGAGGACTTCCTCGCCGAGTGCCTCGCCCTGGATCCCTCCTAGTGCCTCAAGCCGAAGAACCCTTTGTTGTCTCTAGTGCGTCTAATTCCGATACATCCAGAACGGACGTTAATACGGAGACTCGTCCTCGAAGTCACGGCAATTACACTCGTAAACGGGATGATTTCCTCGTTTAGAGCCTGAATCGCGATATAAATCAGACCGTTGGTTAGGAAGAGAGCGAGAACAATCGTTTATTCGAAAAAAATGAAGAAAAGAAGAAACGCCGTTTGACGTGCGTATGTACGAGTTTATACGACAAAGAGACGAAGATTGACAGAAAGAATTGAAAACATGAGAGTCAAGTGACATTCATAGCAATATCGTTATAACGTATTCATTTGCCTAAAGATTCCTTTACTACGAGGAAACCACTCATTTTTCTCTCTGGAAGCGCACCTAGCGATGCTTAACATCGCCAGACCGCGAGAGAATCTAGAAATCACGAAGGATATCCGATGAAAACGAGGAGCGAGACGGAATCGCCTTGACGGAATTTTTGTACATTATCGAACAACGCCGCTCGCGTTTCCTGCGCAAATTTAACATCTTCGATAGTTCCATAATCAGTCATCGTAAATTTTCACCGAACAGCGCGAGCGACTTGTTCGACAATGACGCACATGTCGCGAAAGTACTGAAGGGACAAACGCGCGTACATGCCATGAAATCGATATCGGGCGAGTTTCAAGAAACGAACAAAGAGAAGACGAGGCGCATGTTCGAAGGCGCAGACCGAATTACTATTACATGCGGAGCTTATCGACGGCTTGCAAAAATTCGCGTCGTTCGCGTAGCGCCATCGGGACAACGTTGTGAAATCGACGCCGAGTGTTTGCGAGCTCGTCATTAACGTCTTGCTGTGTTCCAAGTCCCAAAGGCGCTCACATAGGAAAGGCCTGAGATTTCGTAGCGAGCGACTAAAGGCGAGATTAATACGGATTATATAACACTTCAACGTACAGAGCTTATCGGGAGTCTGCAAACTTGCACTTTTCTTTATTTCCCACTTTCCAGACGGAATTGATCGAATCACGGTGCTCGAATAAGTGGAATATATATATCTCGGTACGGGGGACCCCGGCTCTGCGGACCGCGATCGACGCTTTACGGCGGTATTGAGGATCCCCAGATCTAAGATCTCTCGAATCGAGTTGCGCAAAAGAAAGAGTTTGCAAGCTTCCGTCTCATACGTTCTCCTTTTTTTTCTAGCTACGTCACTGGTGCCTCCCCGATTTTAAACGGAGAAAAAGTATCTACGCCTATGCGGTGACGTTCGTCCACAGGCATCGACGTATATTTACTATTATATATAGAATCCGGACGGCTACTGTGAGTTTTGTGTTGTACAGCTTGGCGCCTAGTTCTATGTATCATAATTGTTACACGCGTAAGAAGTTGTTCCACACAGATCCTTAGTACCCCCATCTCTCGACCCGCCCCTCCCCCTTCTCCCTAACCGTTTGAATTTTGAATATTTGTACATATATATACACCCAGAAGAGAGAAATGTGGAGCTCCTTCGACGAGGCTCCGCGCCGATGCTTGCAGAAATTGTAAGTGATTCATAGATAAAAAGGAGCGATATCACTTGTTTTTAAATAATCGATTTTCGACAAGATTTACGAAAATATGCTTGTCGGAGCACACGTGAGAACGCGGATCTCGTCGAAGGTGCGGGTATCAGACTCATTGTATACCTCTTCGAACTACATCGATCGATCCCGAATGGATGAACGACTACACTAAACAGACGATATACTTACAATCGTCAGGACTAGCTGTCGATCATCGATCAGGCGCGATCGGCATACGACGTTGAGGCTCCCGAGTACTTGCTTGCTTATGCTGTACTTTCAGGTGGAACAGTGGAAGACAAGATATGGCGAGACATCGTACGCTTATTGTCACATATAACTGATTTCGCTGCTCCACTATTGTAAAAGCGAACGCTCGGAAACCTTATGAACGCGACGTCGTTGAAGAACAACAGAGCTCGTAAACGTCTCGGAAATATCTGCGGCAGTGTCGACGTTTTTGTGATACGTTTTATACAGCTTTCAAAAATCGAAAGCTGAAAACTTCGAGAATCATTGCCTTACAATTCATTTGCGTTATAGGCTTAGATATTCTCTGTATATATCTTTACGAGTCTTTTAATTTATAACTAATATATGACTTAATTTACTGTTGATTTATTTAAGCTTAATTCTAGTAAATATTAGAATATTTATAGACAGTTTTACCATAAACTGAGACAAAATACTTATAATATGAGACAAATTATCTCAATTGGATTACAGCTTTTTAATTAACGAACGTAAAATGATTTTGTTATAAAAATATTATTAAATCGCAGATAACGTTCGAGACTATATGTCAATATAATTTCTATTTCGAAAATAAGATAATTTACGAGCCTGAATGTTAATTACAAAAGAGGCGCGCTCAGACGAGGAAGTGGCGCACGTCGCCATGTGTATGCTGCATATATACCAGCAGCCCTTAAATGCCGACAATCAAGGCTAGTGCAACTAATCAAACGATAATAAATAGAAACGGAGAGAAGAGAAAATTACTTAATAATTTTAATGAATACTCGTGAATGATCGCTACGGTTCGGGCGTATTGTAAACTGCTACGAAGTATCTTCAAACTGTCGCGACCGAGAAGACTTTTCGAGAGCGATTTTTGCGAGGATAAAAGTATTATAGAATATGCGAAGGGTCGTTAGGTCGAGATGATGTGCCCGCTGTCGACTGTAGAAAGTACAAAGATGTAACGCGTAATGGAGGCTTCGAAAAATTATCCGTTGAATGGATTTAGCCTTAGAAAGGATTTGCTCCAATCTTCTTTCGCTATCTTTCGATGTTAAACATTGAAAATTATACAGTGTAATGAATCTTCCGATGAAATTAACGTGCAACGTACAATGCGCAACAAACGTTAGGTTTAACCGCGAATTCCTCCATTTCGCGATAAATGAATGGTCGTTTGTAGTGAAACAAAATGTTCGTTGTCAACAATATCGCTTCCAATTATTCCCGAATAAATATAACGCGAGCGATCGAAACGCGAATGGTTCGATCCCAAGAAGCGGCAGAGAGAGTGACTGATCGATCGATTGGAATCGGAAATGCGAGAGAGCCATAGGGAGGAAAAGAGATGGGGAGGGGGAAAAAAGAGTAATAATGGTAGAGCGAATGAGAGTGAGAGAATGTATGCGTGTGTAAATCACAATCAATTATTAAATATAATAACGGCAGAAAGTGAGGCAAATCGTTAAACGTAAGCATAGGGCATCGGAAAAAAAAATTATTACGAAGGCAGGCACGCAACACAAGCATGCGAATTATGAAATTAATCGCAACAAAGAAACCTTGGTAGCAGCGCATAAGGGTATCTATAGCTTTTGGTAACGTATTATTGCCGCTAAAAAAAAAAACGTAAAAGACAATGAAAAATACACTCGTATGGGCATACATAAAGATACACGCAAATACACACATATACACGCAATATATTAAAAGAAACTGATAACTTTCTCACGCGAAAGTCAATATAAGGATTAGGCCCGTGCGAACGCATGAATAAATTAAAACGAATTAAGGACACTCGTCGCATAGTCAATCGATCGGAACGATCGTCAAACAAAACGCGTTAATTAAACCCGGTAGTTTAGATTTTTAAAAGTATGTTACACATACACATACACACACACACATATATATTCACTGATTTTTCACAGAAAAAATAAATTTACGATATTTTATCTATAAGAATCTGTGATGTTTGTTAAAAAAAATATAAAATTCAAATAATTCACCAATTTTTTGGTCTCTTTTTCTTCATATTTGAAGAGGATAAACAAAAAATTAAAAAAATTTTTTGAATCGTTTGACGATCAATGACAGCTAGCGACAAAGAGACTACAAATTGACTTCTTGAAGATAAGCGACGCTTTTTTTCAACGATTTGTAGCTCCAAACGTGTCTGTGCCCGCTCGGTGTGTTCGGCAGAGAGAAAGAGAGTTTCGATAGATTGTTTTTTATATCCATTTCATCGAAATGCTCGACACACATTCCATGAGAGCCATTGATGTCGTTCGAGCTGCTCGATCGATACTCGCCTTCGATTCATAACGCGGAACGGGCACGGAAAGTTATTTCTACTCAATTTTTGGCGATATTCGCACGGACCTGCACCGGAAACATCCACGAAATCGGTCAATCAATGGCTTGTACTGACGGTAATGTCGAAAAAAGTAAGCAATGAACCTCCAGGAGCTATAATGCAAGTTGGAAATTGTACTTTTGATTTTTTAAGAATATTTTTTATCAGAAAAAAAGGTAACTTTTCTTAAACTGTTTCAAAGAGACTTACCGCTGAATTTGCACGCTTAATAAAAATCAGAAATATTATTTCAAAATTTTAAATATTTTGCAAAGTCTATTTGTGATTTTATTTCAATCATCATAATTTATTAAAATTTATTCAAAAATATTTCAAATCCTTTTTTGCAAATTGACAGATTGACAAGAGATTTTTTGCAAATTGACAGATTGACTTGGATATCAAACTCGATAAAATTTTCCAAAGCAAATGCAGTCAACTTCGTTTGTGATTCATAACGTGGCGCCCGCCGATTTCGTGAATGTCGTCCAAGTTACCTTTCACGTAACATCCACGAAATAATCATGTTATTAAGATTCTGCGTTTTTTAATATCAGCGGAGCTCGGCCCGGACATCGGGCGGATAAAGTGTTTTCAATAAACTGTTACATTATCTGAAGTATTCTTAATTCTTCCTCAACATTGCATCTTTGACAGACGACGTTTGACAGCGTATAATAATTAAGACATCCAGACTTTACAACAAGTTTAAAAAATTATGATTTCTCGTCAAACGAGAAAAAGAAAACGTTCGATTTCCTCAGATAATTTAAAGCAGTGTTCGGAGAATCGGTAAATATAATTTCATTGAAATATATCTTCTCTCTATAGTGCGCGTTATTTGAAAAATTGTCGAGACTTTATATTCAAGGTTGCACAAACATCCATACGAGACACGTTCGAAAAGTCTTCGTGATATAGGAACTACAACAGACCCGATTGAATCTCCCATCCCATCGAGACGGTCGTCCGACAGCAGTGTTATATATCTAGGCTCGTTTCATAAAAGTCCGCAACTTATAACGTTGGAGGATAGTAACGATAGCTTCTCCGAAAGGGTTGTTCAACCGGAAGCATGGGTCACACAAAAACGAGAAGTTATTTGAAGTAATGATTTACATTTTATTTACATTTTACATTATTATTTCATTATTATTTATATTTACATTTTATAAAAATATTAACTAAAATTCTTTTTTCTTCATATTTCCTTTGATTGAGAACGTGATGACAATTATATAGAATTAATAATTCCAACTACTTTTCTAAAACAATTTTTCAAAAATCTTATCAAATATATTACGCTTTAAATATAATCCTGGCCATCTATTTTGTAAGATAAATACGTCGCAGTAAAAAAGTTCTTTGCAAAAGAGGACACCGCCTCTATTTCTGCCTTGCCCTTACGCAATATACTCAGTTGTTTCGATATAGCTTCGTTTACGTAACTCCGGGCTTCGATGGATCTCAATCTTACAAGATCAGCGTTGGTGAGCGGAATTGTTTTCGCTCCTAAAGTAATCAGTTCCGAGGGATGGATTCCGAGCCAACGCGCATTAGGACAAGCCAGGGTCTCGTTTTCTTTACGAAGAGTCGACGAGCCGAAGCTGCGGAAACCCAGTATAATAGAAACATAAAAATGGAATATTTCCCGCACAAAAATTAAATTAGCATTGTGATTGAAAAATCATGTAAATTACGATATTCTTAACTTTTGTATTATACTTAACATACTTAACTATTTGTATGATAAAACGTTAAAATTAGAAAATTTATATTCTCTTTTTTTATACATTGAAAAAAAACTGATGAAGAATAACAAAGCAATTTCGACTAAATTACCGATAAATTAACATGATGTCTACGCCAAAAGGATCCGGGTCTACGACTATATAAACCGGTAAGTCCATCTTCTCGGATAGCATTTTGACCAGCATCCTCGTAGCTACGTCCGGATAGCCCTTTCCCGTCACTAGAATGCATCCTAGAGCGCGAGTGCAGTTTTCCTCGAGCAATTTTTGAAAGACCGCGTCCTTCTCAATGACCAAGACGAAATCGGCTTTCAGACGAATGGAAGTTACGTTCGAAATAATCTGCGGAATCTGCGCGCCACCCGATATCGTACAATCAATGACTTGATTGTCGACTAGTGTGATGGTCATATTTCCTGCCACCAATCCTTTAGCCGTTGCCAGCAGTCCTGGAAGGACTTCTAGTTATCGATTTTTGTCTCATATTCTTCATTTTTTCATATTTATTATTATATCGCTTCAATGTAATTTTTAATTTATATATATATATATAT